>NC_137740.1:30620597-30860597 GCF_963264785.1 Psittacula echo | reverse complement strand
TAAGTCTTTTGGAAAGTGGAGGGGGTCTTCTTTTTTTAGCTCTAGCTTCTCCCATTTGCAGACTGTCATTTTAACCCATCAAACAGACACATTTTGACTTGTACAACAAAGAACCAAGTTATCAACATTCACAGAAACTGACATTTTTAATTCAGGCTTCATTATGTCTTTGGTATATGACAGTGAGCTACAAAGACATTTAAAGTTTTTTTCTTTTTTTCATTTTAAATTCAGCATTTGGATGTTTATCTTTTAATGCTCATATTTCCCTTTCTACCTTTGTTCTTTAGTAATATATAATTAGCATTATCCAAACCATCAGCTATTATCCACTATGACTTTTGACCTTTGTTTTTATCTATATAGCATTTCCAAAATAACTCGGAATACAAATTTCAACTGTTTATGTTACATTGCTATAGTAAAATATAAATAGTTAAGCTCCCTAATAGGTTCATCATAAAAATATTCTCTTTGGATGTTACTAAGATTTAATGAATTATTACTGAGTTGTAAACTTGTTAAATAGCTGGTATTTTAAGATACGAATTAATAATGAAACAAAAGTTGCAATTCAAAAATAATATACAGAAGTCAGGGGTTTTCATATCTAACCAGCATTTTCAAGAGTTGTCACTGAATCTGTGCCTGGTATTTCCTGCTGTCCTAAAAGAAAAAAAAATAAATAAATCTGGTACAAGTTTGGCTGTGGTTTAGAAGAAGAGCTGGTTATGCCAAATAAAAATTTTAGACTGTTCTTTCCAGGAAAGCTGGTAACTTTGCCATATATATGAAGATAGTACTCAGTCAAATCATATTCAAAACTAAAATGCAGTATAATTAGATAGCATGGCAAGCTGTTTCCAAAGTAATAGGAACAGCAGGCATTCAACCATAAGCATAGTGTTTTGTTTGTGAGTTTTTGTTTTCAGACAAGTCAGCAGTTTCTGCTGTATGCTTGGATAAGTGTGTGTTTCGGATGTTGTCTTCTGTAGTTGTATGAAAGTAAATGTGTGATCTAATCCTCATATGTGTATGGGAAATATTACAAATACACATTCAGAGTTTATATTGTCATTTTCATTTCATTCTGTCTGTCTTTGCACAGTGGTACTATGGGAGTCCCTGAAGGTGGCTTTAGGCACGTGATAGCAGAATATTCCATTCAGCAGTTAAATACTCTTTGGCTGTATCGTTGGCAAGAAATACAGTAGCAGGGGCTGAAAATGTGATGACTGTGATTAGCACACTGCCCACTTCAATCAGGTACCTCTTGCTTTCATATTTATCACTCATCTTTCCCAGTTGACTGATGGCTGTCACTCAATAACTTTTTTGGCTATAAAGAGAAAGAGCTTTCTTTAAAGATATCAGCAATGCTGTTGAGTTCTATAAAAGGTCATTTGCACTGAAAGTCTACATACAACAGTAAATTAGTAGTTTCTCTTGTAGATCTTCTGATAGCATACATGGGAAATGATGCGATAGTGTTGTTTGTTACCCCAGGAAGACAATAGCATAGTGTAGGTCAAAAATCTAATCTGCTTGCCCAGAAACAGATTGCCTATGGATGCATTGATGATGCTTTAGACAGGAATCATGTAGGATAATTATCCATATATTATCTGCTGATTTCTTGCTTGTTTATCAGAGAAACAAACAAATGCTAACTTGCATTCAAGTGAAGGGGAAAAGAAAATTATAACTGTGTCTTGGGCTAAAGAATTTGTTTAAAAAGACACAAGAGCAATTGAAATTTTTCACCACTTGCAGTGTAACAAATAACCAGTAATAGCACTGAACAATACATACTCCAAATGCACTTTAGTTGTGGTTTTTTTCATTGTTTTTAGTTCTGTTTGTCTTCAGTGACCAAGAAAATTTGGCCCTGAACAAGGACTACCCCATCTTTATTTGTAACTTTTCAATCATGTTATTATGGCCTTCAGGTTAAGTACTTACACAAACATGGTCTGTGAGATTTGATAGTGAATCACTGGGTCAGACTGTTTAATTTTGAAGGAGATAAAGATCTATGCCTAGTTTTCAGCACTTTTCTATTATAAAATAATTTTAGATCTATGCAAGTGTTTTCCTCTTTCCCTCCAAATGAGTTTCTTAAACACTGCTGTGCCTTCAAATATTTACCTATAAGTAAAGTTTCCAAGTGCCATTTTTTCATATGGGAAGACTTAGCCATAGAAGGGCTGACAGCATTACATCTTAGTGTAGGTTACTACTTTGGCAGTGTGTTTGGAATGTATTTAAGATCTTTCACTCAATGCATTGCAGTACCTTTTTCCGGTGATGAAACTAGTTCACAACTGCTTTCACTTTCTTTTTAGTTTGTCCTTCACCTCTTAATAACTGCCACCTCCACAAAATTAATTTTGGTCTAACTCAACAGATGCAGGATCCATTCTTACGACCATCAGTATTGCAGTTCTCTGATTTCAGTGGGTTGATGATCATACTTTAATGCTAACCTCCACAACAGTCCAGCTCTTGAGCCCCATTGGTTGATAGTCTGTCCAAACTGAAGAAGTTTGGCTCAGTTGTTGCTTTCATTGCTGTTCTAGAAAATCAGGCAGCATGCTCATAGAGCTCAGCTGGGAGGTAGCTCTGTGCCATAAGTAAAGTCATGGAAATAACATCTAAGTACTCTATTTCATATACATGTATATATAATAACACCTATTACATCAGGAAACATCTGTTCTTAGCTTCTTGATTTCTATTAATCTGGTTTCTGAGTTTATGAGTTCTCCGGAAGAAAAAACAAACAAAACAAAACAAAAAGAAGAAAAAGCCACACACCAAACAAAAAACCCATCATCATCAGAAAGGTCAGGAGCGTGTAGCAGTGGCGTAAATTGGCTCGTGTCAGTTTTTGTATTCGCCCAAGAGCAGATTGCAGCCCTGACATGCTGAGGACCCTCAATGAAAGTGTAGGAGTTTGTCTCCTTGGAGAATGAGTCACACTTAACAAACTAGTCTCCGGTCTGTCAGCTGCACTCTTCATGCATACAGCTTTTGTCCTTCCTCTGTGGTTTAATGTATCTGACAACTCACTGCTGGGTTTGTTGATTTGGAAAATTAGTCGGGCTAAATGTACTAGCAGAAAATCACAGAGGATTTGTAATATGGGAGAGAAAGAGAGATCAAGCCCATTGCCTGAGCCTTGACCTACTAGCTTTTCTGCTCCTGGAAATGTTTCCTTTCATGACAGATCCTCCTCAGCCCTTCTCATGTCTGCTCCTCAGGGTGGGAAAAGCAGCTGAAAAACTCACCCGCAAGTTTTATAGCCACGTAACAGGGCCTTATGCTCCCAGTTCCCATTGACTTTCAGTTCAATTATCACTTAGATGAAATTCAGTAGAAATGAAGTACCTACTTTCTTTATGGCCTAGAGAAACTTCTGTCCTGAGTCTCATGGAATGAGGCAATGGAATGAATGGGCATTGGCTGTTAGTGGGATGTGACAAACAATAAGAAATAAGATATTGGCTCAGTGTATTTCATGGGACTTTCTACATATCCAGGCAATTGGCACTTCATATAAAATGGCTGGTTTCATAAAAAGAAGGGAAAAATGACTAGTAGAGACATGGTGATAGCAGTTTCTCAAGAACCACCAAAGTACCAAAGGTACAAGCAGAAACTACGGCATTGCAAGGGATAGCAGGCTGTGTAGAGGCACACCTTTTGTTAGCACATCAGCCTTAACCAAAGACTCAAAAAGGAACTTTACAGGAATTAGATTATTAATGACAAACCTAAAGGGTTATCATGAGCCTACAGAAATAGAATTGAAGTAATCAAGACTCAAAAATGATATATAACCACCATGATGCTTGAAACTTTGTTGTATGAGTATTCAAAGCAGTAGGGAATCCAAAGTATAAGCTTGGTAGTCAACAGAGGGAGGTGACACATAAACAGATGAGGCTGAAAATGAAGAGGAACCTAATACCTGCAATATATAATAGTTTACTTTTTAAAAAAGTAATCTATGAGGAGATGGCTAGCACAAATTATATAAATTACAAGAGGATATGGATGATTTATAATTTTTTGTAAGTCATCGTCTGATATCTTACGTGTCACATGGACACTCAGCTAATTCACTGATCGCAGGCTCAGAAACAGTAAATGACATGACAATCCAAACTCCCTTGCAGACTTTTTCTATGATTCACTATTGGCATTGTAATGAAAACATGAATTCTAGAAGCGGCCTCTCCCTCACTCCTGTTTCATCCCTTCCTAGAATAACTGTTATATTTTTCATTTACCTTCTGTGCCTTAGCTGTGCAGTTCATTGTTATTTCTTTTTGTTTCTTTCTGTGCTTGTAATTATCTTTCAAGTTGAGCCTTATGGATGTTCCAGTTTGTTAAACTCTTCATCTTAGTATAATATTCATTGCTATCTTCCAGCCCCTATTCATTAGAACTTTTCTTACACCGATTTCTGAATCGAGGAGATAGCTAGAAAGTGGTCCTAGTTTGTGTTATGTTAGCCCTTACTAGAGGAAAGATAAAGTAAACCTTGGCTTCTGAGAGGTTCTGTGTATCTGTAAACTTAAATATGTTGATGAGGATTAAGGAGAGATTTCATTCCTGATCCATGTAGCTATTCTGCCACATACCTCAAAGGCAGACACAGATACTTCAGCAAAACAGCACTATATGTTTTCATTTTGCCCTTTGTACATTTTTAATGGAAAAACCATCTCAGAGTGCTAACAATTTCTTGTTAATCAAATGCCATTTTCAAACAGTCATTTTTATAGCCTTTTGGCTAAAAATGTTCAAGTAATTTTTAAAAATTCAGAAACACAGGGCTGGAACAAAACAAAAAACAAAAAAAAAAACAAAAAAAAAAAAAAAAAACAAAAAAAAAAAAAAAAAAACAGTTCCAAACTTTCCAAAACACTTTAAAATGTCCTTTTTCTTTTGTTGAAAGAATATTTAATTTGTCAACTACTGCTGCCAGGAGAAGTGTTAACTTCTGTGTGTTAAAGCCCTAATTAAATTAAGTTGGATCTGCACTTTGAATGTTCTCCCAAGCTAATTCCTATGATCACCATTTTATTAGGGGGTTTTGTTAAAGATGCATTGCTTTACTGTTGTTATTCATCTGACAAGAAGAGTGGATTCAAAGGTACTCTTCTTTCAAAGCTGTGTTTGTCACTGACTCCAATGTTGAACTGAGAAGAGAATTAGTTTCCAAGCACTGTGTGTGCAATGCCAAGATTACAGCAGAGTTCTAACTGGCATCCTTCTAAGAGAGGTGATTCAAAAACCTTATTGTCTTGTACACTGCATCCGTCAGAGCCAAAAATTCTCGGGTGGTGTTAAAAGACATAGAGATTCAAATCTGGTTACTCTCTCTAGCAAGGAGTTGTCGAAATGAAATGGGGGCAGCGCTGAGAGGAAGAAGTGTTGGGATCTCCTTTTGAAAGAGGAGGTTATGCCTAGAGATGTAGAAACTTCCTTCTTTGATTCATGAGGAAAGTGGAAAGAGAGTGACTAGTGAGATGGCAGTCTGTTGATGATCCCAGGGTTTTCAGGACAATAAAGATGAGGATTGGCTGAAGGATCTTATGAAACTTCAGTAAGTAGTCCTTAAATATCCCATGAAATTCAGTTTAGATAAGAGTTAAAGTGATGCATCTGGGAATAATCAAAACTTCCCAAATAAAATTATGGTCTTTCAGCTGTATTACCATCAAGGAATGAGATGTTGGGATTATAAAAGACAAGTCTATGAAGGAATCTGCTTAATGACGTTCAGTGAATGTCAGGAATAAATAGGAAAGGGGTAGAAGAGAAGTACAGGATACTTATGCCAGTGTATAAATATATGGTGCACTGACTTCTTGCATATTGCCTGCCCTCCCTTTTCAAAAGGTTCACAAAAGGGCAACAAGTATGATCACAGAAGCAGAGAGATTTCCATTAAAAAGAAACTGAGCAAAGTAAACTCTTTGTATGCCTAGAAAATAAGACTGTTAGGAGAGATGCTAAAGTTATCTAGTCTAAAGCATCATAAAGAGGGCCCCTACACGTGGTTTATGCAGTTCTTGCCAGGACAAGAAATCAAGGCACAACGCAGATATGACAGATGGAAAAGAAGCAAAGATCTTTAGACATAACGTAATTCAACAACAACAGGGTATTCTCCGAGTTTCAAGTTTATATTAGGGGATCAAGGAAAGTTTGAACAAGTTCCCAAAAGAGAGATCCATAGAGGTTAAAAATACACATGAACCTTATCTGGCTCAGGTAGTCTTCATGACTCATATCTGTGGAAGCTGGAAGAGTACTTGAGTATTATTACAGTGTTATTACATGCCTGTTCTGTTCTTCTATAGGTGCTCATTTCTGGCTGCAGATAGAGACAGTGTTTGGCTAGATAGATATTTGCTCTCACCTAGTACAGCCATTTTATTTTCTTATTATACCATTCACGTAGGTCCGGAGCTCACACTTCCTCTTCATATCCAAATGAAGGACATACCAGAAACTGTGGAAGTAGCTTGGGCAAACAGTTTGAATACTGGAATCTCTATATTTTGCATATATCTTCCTCTTCAGCTAAGCTAAGAAATGGTCCATATTCCACAGTGCACCTCTTGGCAATCAAAGGGAAATACTGACAATCAGAGGCACGTTTTTTAAGCTCCCAAATTCTGATTAATATGATTTTTTAAAATATGGGGAAATCCATGAAAAGTTTATTAGTATATAGTAACTGAACAATCTGCCCAGGAGACTTTAATTTCTGCTTCTAATCTTCTCACCTCAGTCTGCTGGGTCAGCTTTGTGCTTCTTGTGTGCACAATGGGGAACAATATTTAGCTGATGACAGAAGTGCAGAATGGGGATTAAGTACCCCCCAAGCTCTCTAATGGTATTGAAAGTTCCCTAGTCCCTGATTTTTCTTCCCTCCTACTCTTCCAACAAATTAACTCCTAAATCTGAAAATCAAGACAAAACTTCACTGGGCAGGGAAAATACACCCTGCAAGTTTTCCTAAATATCCCTTTAGAAAAGGCTTAAGTTTGATTATTATAATTGATTATCTTAAACCCTTGAATGTCAGAATTCTGCGTTACACTCAGCATGTAGTTTGATGTGAAGCTGGATTTGGCAGCGGTCTTAGGTGTCCTCATTTCACCACTGCCACCCACCTACTCATTTCTGGCCCATGCTCCAGGTTTGCCCCCTAACCTTAGATACAGATTCAAAATTAAGTTATAGATTAACTTATTCACTGCTGTTAAAAGTACCAGTTACAAAGTGAGCTTAATCTCTGTCTTTCCTGTGACAGCACAAGTGCCATAGGACTGTGTGGTTAGAGAAAATAGGTAAGTTTCATACAAGGGTTAGTTTTCTATTGGATCATCTCATTAATATAACTGAGCACTAGTGCCAGCATATAATGGCTGGAAGAAACACATGGGTTTGGAATGGGAAGGTGGCCTTTTGCTAGGTGGTACCTCAGAGTTGAGAAAGCCTACCATGAAGTTACACCTGCTGTGGTGTATTGTTTTAAGGCTGCATGGTAAGCCAGAGTCCTGAGTCAATCTAGGTAACGACAGTCTTCAAAAGATGTTGAGAAACAGCTTACACAAGGAATAAAAAGCAACAATAGCCTTTGTTTTCAAATACATCAGGAGCACGATCACTGCCAGCAAATCTGTAAGATGCTCAAGGCAGGAAAGGAGCATTTAAAAAAAAAAAAAAAAAAAAAAAAAAGAAATCCATAGCAGAAAAGCTATGATTTTGAGACATGAAATTCTTTGCAGACAAATGCACATGGGAAAAATATCTTTACCTATAAAGTGGTGGGCTGAGAATCAACCATCACTTCTCAGAAATGAGATCTTGAAGATAATTGGATAGTTCTGCAAAGCTGTCACATCAAGAACAGTTGAACCAAAATTTTAAAAATAGAGAACAAAATAAAAGCCATAATTACAACACTATACAAATGCATAGTACACCTGCATCTTGAATACTCTGTGTAGTACCAGCCTCCTAAGCTTAGAAAGAACAGAATAAAACCAGAAGAGGTTGAAAGACAGGTGACAAGGATGATCACCATGACAGAAAGGGTTCAAGGAATATGACAAGGACCCAGCAAGCTGAAAAGGATATGACCAATGCTGGGACAGGTTCTAGATCCTGACCAGTTCAAAAGCTTGTTTTACAGCATCACAACAGAAACAGATATAAGTGAAAACACGGTGGAGGAAAATGGGAATGAGAGAGAAGTCCTAAAATAAGTGCCTTGCCAAGCTACATTGGAAAGTTAGAGGAACAAACAGTGCTAATGCTTAAGAAACTGGGCACATAGAAGTATTCATGAAGCAATTAATTTGTCTGGTTGAGTCTCATTAGAGCCTTTAGGCTTTCTCTGCAAACAGTGGAGAAAGTCTCCCTGTTTGGGCAATAAAGAGCATCTAAATTAGGATCCTCTTCTGAGCTGGGCTCCAAAGGACTGTCTCTATCTCCATTAATTAGAAAGGTAGCACAAGGAGCCAAGGAGATGAAACTGAATACCTAAAAAAGATATCATGATAGGTCTGAGTGGTCGTACTGTTCCAGTGGACGGGTATATAGAAAGTAGCTGCGATCCTGTTATGATTCCTGTTAGTGGATTGATGTGTTTGGTTTTGAGTAATGTTTGCCCATTTTCTTTTTTTAAGATTGTGTTCTTCCAGTTTTCTCCATTCATTTCCTCTCATTATTTTGGTTTTGGTTGGTTTTCATTCCTTTTCCCTTTAGTCCTTTTACTACTCCACAAACCACAATCCAGGGCAGAGTTTCGAACCACAAAATTTGAGTGTTTAATTTAGTGCACACAATTTTGTATCTCTCTAGTAGCTATGCACTTCTTATATATTGCTTATAATTTTGACATTTTTCTAAGTTGGAAACACATATACTATTTAAAATTACACTAAAAAGACAAATATGTGAATCTTTAGGCTTTAAGGTATGCATAAGTTGCCAACAACATTCAGACCGATTCTTCCTTTCTGCAGCAATACAAATAGAAGGTAATAATTATTGGTCAGCATTAGTATAAAAATTTATCATCGGTCTTCTTTTCTTGGTCATTATTTGGAGGGTTCTAAGGTTTTGGGTTTTTTTAATCCTCAGAAATGGTAGTGAAAAATGTTGAATTTGAAGAAATAAATTGTATTTTTAATATAGCTATACTGAAGTTTTGCTATTGTAAAGCTTCTTCTATGGTTCGCTTTATTTCTCACACATAAGCATTCCACTTAAACTTGCTTTGCAAGGTAGGTCCCTTTTTTAAAAAAGTTTTCACTATTACCAACATATTTTTTCAATGGTGCATATTTTATGTTAGCTTTTGTAATGGTCTAGGAAGCAACTTTGAGACAATAAATTAGCTGCTACCTGATTTATTGAAAGAATAAATAAGTTGAAGAGGTTTTGTTAGCTGATTTTTAGAAACGAGACAGATTGCTGTCTAGTATTTCACACCTTTACTGCAACTTGCTCTTTTTTTGTATCTGAAGGAGAGAGACATGCCCTGACAAAGAAAAGTCTATTATGGCCATGCATAAACATCTGTGATGGCTTATTTGAGTATCAAATAATTTTGTTTAGAATTCTCTGAATCATAATTAAAACAGTTACTAAAATAATTTAAAGTAGATGAAAGTTATGTAAAATTCATGCATGGTGCCTTTTTAATAAACAACAACAAATATCATGAAGCAATCAGCTCTGGGAGCTTGAATTTTCTTTTAAAAAGTTGAGCTAGTCTTAACCTACTGATTTTGAAGACACTATAATAAAGAATTACTGGAGGAAATATTGCTTTTGCTGTTTTCAGATAATGCTTAATGTTGTTGCAAATTATGAAATTTAATTAGCTATATAAACGCCTGAGGAGCAAATAATGTGCTATTGTCTTGATATCTTTCCAGAAATTAGTCTTTTAAAACAAATTTGCCATATTAATCATCTAAAAATATTTTTGATCACTGAATTAATAGTTTGCAGCCTGTTTTCAGGTATTCATTGCCATAGGTGATTGCCTCTTAATTACTACATGGGCGCTTTCTATTCACTCTTATTAATTCATGTTTTCTGGCATAGTCCCAAAAGGCAGCCTTGCCCTATATCTTCTAATTACTTCTATAATTGAATTTGCCCACTTTTTCTAACCTATTTTTTAAACTGACTGTGTTTGTTCATGGTTTATTGTGTCTTTTTTGTGTCAGTTCTCTGCAAGCAGAATGTACATTGATTCTTTCCTCGTTTCTCATTAATTTTCAAGAGCTTTGCTGCATGTCTGTTTTTTCAGCCTGTCAGACCTATTGCTAGACCAAAAAAAGATTCTTATTATTAAAGGTTAGGTAAAATAGACTGAAGTTAATTAATTCATTAGTAACTCTGAGCCAATTACTGAAGCCTTCTCTTATTTATATACTTGTTAACAAGACAGAGATGAGAAAGGCCTATTATAGGCACATGTCCTTCAGAAGCTGGGCAAATCCTCTAGAGCATATGCATTTAGTTCCACCAAAGAAAAAGAATTGACTCCAAAATGAAGACCTGAAGATCTAGCTGGCAAATACTTCAGAACCTGATGGACCTTCTTGTGGCCATCGAAATGCTATTTTGGTTTCTATCTGACTTTTGATCACAAGGAATAGGTTTTAATGATCAGCCGTATGAAGTGCACACATAGTGTTTCAATATAAACATATTGACTTGCCAACTTCCCTAGAATTATTTCTTGGGACACATGGAAATAGTTGAACAAAGAAGAATTACCCATGCATATATATGCAATTAAGACATGAGTTGCTGATTGTGACTTCAGACAATTTTCTTGTATTGACAAATGCAAAGAGATATGTAGCTGAAAAAAAAAGGAAAAGAAATTTTTTTTAAATACGCTGTATGTTATGAACCTTACAAGAAAGCTGAAGTCATTCAGAAGCTACAGTCTTAAAATAGGGAAGCTATCTAGTGGTTCACTGATCAAGGTCAGATCTTTATATTAATGGCATCAACACTTATTTTAAACATTGTATTCAGTACTTGACCTTATATTTCTTGACGCTAAAGTATCACAACACACCATTCTCTCTCACTGAGTTCATAAAATGCAACTCAGCTCCCGACATCAATACAAGATTGTTGGTTTTAAACAGCTTACTGATACTTTATTGGAAAAAAATAATCAAGCAAATATTTGGAGTTTTATTTTCTGAGAATTGAGTAGCTTGATCAGAGCTCATTAGAATTAGAATGCACTTATCGCAACTCGTTGTCAAATGTCTTGCAAACCTGGGCTGATATCTAGATTTAGAGGGAAATTATGCTAAGAATGAGGAATATTATATGAGCATTTTAAGAAAAGAAACAAAGCATGGATTTAGAAACGTCTTCTACTTAGTCCTTGCAGAATATGAATCCAAATAAATTTAAACTGGAAGAAAAGAGCGTTTGAACCACTGAGGACCAAACAGCTTGGCCTACCTTAGTCAATTACATTTGGAAGAAAAATTGGTCTATAGATCTAAATTTAGAATTGTACAAGAAGGGCGGTTACTAAATTATCTGGAACTCCTACCCCTGTGCTAAAAGTAACTTCAGGTTAAAATCTTCACATATCACTGCAGGAATTATTCTCTGATCCTCAGTTATTTCAAGCTTGAGAGACAATAAAAAGTAAAGGAATAAACTAATACAGCATCTGACAACATGTGGTCCTCACCTGCACCTGGTTGCTAGTATAAGGTCTGGTTACAGTCACCATGTTGTGCTGAAATGTCTATCTATTTGCTTCTGCATACCTCCTGGAACACACAGCTTTCTAGGTCCACTCACATGCCATATACCTCACTGCAGAACTGGGGTCTTTACTCTTTAGTCTTGCTCATTCATTCTCTTCCTGAAATTATTTAGGAAATAACTGGCTGATAGGAACTGATGATATCTTGATAAGATCATTTTTATTTCTGGTATGAAATAAGTAAGTAACTAATTATGGAAGTGCTCAGGCTGCTCTGTAGTTAAAATAGCTTTGAGATTTGCTCTTAAAACAGATATTCACGTCATCATGCGTGAATTATGTGGTGTGTGCTTGCCAAACTTATATTGTTTATTTGTGGAATGGAAAGTTACTGGTTTTGAGAACTTTTCAAGTACATGCTTTGATTTATTTCAGTTGCTGGCAGTTACCCTTAAGACTGTGTGACTGATCTGGATCTTTTAAGCAGAAAGAGTGCAAACAGGTTTTTGAAAGTTTCATTTGAAGAAGGATACATTTAGACAGTTCAGAATTGTAATGAAATGAAATGAAAGAAATTCCATTAACACTTCATTTTTCTATTAATGACATGTTATCAGAATGAGTCCTATTTTATGCAATAGTATTGAAATAATTTTTGCCACTATAAAATGTAGGTTATGAGGAGTGGGTTACTTATCTGTCCCTCCATCACTCTCCCGGTAACATTTTATGTAGTTTTGCAGAACTGAGGGCTTGCACTAGCTCCATATAGACAGACCCTTTACTAAAGTCAGTAAGGTTTCAAGAAAATGTAAGAAGCATTTGTGTGTCATCAACTGTGTTATCAGAACGAGGATTGAAATTCAAGATGTTCATCAGAGTATGTAATGTGCTTTTTGATAGCATTCATTGACAGAGACAATATTATCAAAGCAAAATAACAGAGTTTGTGGTGGTTACTTTATAGAGAAGAGCAGCAGACAGAACAGTAACACATAACACCTTTTTCATTTTATAACTCTAAAATTATAAGAGCAGCAGTAAAACAATAAGAGTTTGCTGTGTGAAGAGTTCCTCATTTATCACGATTTTTGTAGTTCTTGAATATAAATTTATTTCTGTCCTTATGTACATTATATTGCATTTGACTCTATTTCTGTCATATATACTTTCCTAGTTATTCTTACTCTTCTTTACTCAGAATACCCTCTAGCATGTCTTGAAAATATTCCTCCATCTGCCATTCTTATCTCACTTCATCTGAATTAATTTCAGCTTCTGCATGAGCCACAGTAGTGTTTTTTACTTAATTCCATAACCTTTCAGTAACTTCATGTAGTCATCAAGGAACTTGTAAAGAGTGTATTGACTTCTTGGAACATGCTTGTTTCTTGTGGCATTTCCTTTAATTCATTATTGGTTCTACTTTGTAGAACGCCCTGTGATCACAGCAAGTGAATAGGCTGAGTTGAAGTTGTAAAATCATAATCATAATTTACATACAAGGAAGCAGGGATGCTAAGACTTCATGAATTTCCGTATGTGGCAAATAAGGAGTGTGGCAGAGCCAGCAGCATAGCATCTATTGCCTGGTTTGTGTGCAGGGCTTTTACCATTGGACTGTCTTTCCACTCCTTTCTGGTACATACTGTGATGATTAGATGACTAGTATGGAGACACTAAAATGTATCTGTACTGTTGTAGTGAGTAGAATCTTATAATTGTCAGTGGATTTAAAAAACATTTTTTAAGGAAACATGATAAATATTTTCTGTTACTTTTTATTAAATTAGAGCTTAACATTGTTTAGTATCTTGGATATTGGAACTTTTTCCTGTGTTTTAGACACTTACTGATAACAAGCCATCTGATTGGGTAAAACAGTGAATGTCAGTAATGTTGATCAACAACATTCCTGCTTACCTGACTGTGTGCTCTTTATTGACTTTCAGTCTAATAGTATTTAATCAGAATAGATATAAAATAGAAAATGAAACTGTGACAGAGGGAAGAAGAACAAAACTGTGTCCAACGATTTTCTTGATAAACACAGGCACTTTGCACAAGGCTCAGATATAAGGTAGGGAATTCAGCATCCCGTGCTGGCCTTCGGTCAAAGCAGAGTGATTGGGCACTTGGGGTTGTATGGTGAAGATGACCTTTCTTTCTGGATCTTGAAGGAAGAAAATCATTAGATCTCCCCTCATTCAGCGCCAGAAGCACAGCATTAGCGAAACTTATATCCTAGTTTTGCTCAGCTCAGCAGGATCTATTCTTCTGTTCCTAGCATCTTTTTCAGGACACCTAGGAAAGTAATGTGTTCCTTATGGGTATCCAAACTGTTAATACAAACCAAATATGAGTAGTTATTATCTGCATTTTGGTGTTATGTATTTTACATCTACAGTAAGTGCCACCACTGAAATGCCAAAACTGTGTTTAACATTGTACCAATAGGCCTCCTCGCTGATAAACCTCGACAGTATATTGTTCTCTTGTCAAGTGGCATTATCCTAGCAATTCAGCAAAAATTTTTCTTCATTTGGACAGTACATCTTTCAGACATTCCCTTCTTCTATTGATTTGTTTTCTCCTGTCCTTTTCTCTTTCTTTTGTTTTCTTATCATAGCTTCAGGTTATTAAGTGCAAAGTATTGATGGGAATGGGTGGTTTGGGTCGATGGAGAGCTAATGCATCCCTAATCCCGCCATTGTTATAGAGTTATGCTTTACTCTGGTTCCTGATGGGGGAAAAGGTGCAAAGCTCTTGATCCTAGTTTTATTTGTCAGAAACCCATCCATCAATCAAGCACAAGCATGTCTGAATGCTGAATGACATGTGGGTCTCAGCTGAAAAAATTCGATAACACTGTATTGTCAGGTTGCCCACACTCTTTTTTTTTTTTTTTTTGTATTTTGATAAGAAATACATTTGACTGAAATAGATAAGCATGCAGCTACTAAAGACTTGAAGAGAGAGAGTGACATACATGGCACCAAAGGTTGTTGATCTTTGGTGTTAATAATACTTATGAGTAAATAAAATAGAAAAAAAAAACCTCTAACCTGCAACATGCTTCAATCCTGGAGGGTTTTCTTATTGAGTTGGGGCTTCAAGTTTTTAATCTGAACATATTTTATAACCTGCCACCTAGGACCAAACACAGATTGAATCTGTGACTGAATTTCTTTTTCTTTTTTTTAATTATATTGGTTAACATATCACATATGGATGAATGGAATTTTGTTTTAATGTACATTGAGAAATCTGCCCATTTATTATTTCTGACTAAGAATGAAGATATATTAATTAATATATATGTATTACCCTTTTAATATTTGAAAATATTTTAAATATATCATTAAAGTACTTATATGTATATGTTTCATGCTACACAAATACATATGCATGTAATTTCTAAAATGCCTTTTAAACTGTAATTGTATTCTCAAATATGTTTTTGGTACCCCTTTGTACTAGTTATTGTGTGATGTACATTAATACAGTGTTGAAATCTTATCCCCTTGCTTATATACAATTTTCTATTCATACTTAAGATAATTGCATTTAGGAACTGTTAAAATGGTGCAATATTCCATCTGTACACTGTAAGTTTGAGAAAAGTAATCAAGAGATCAGAACAATTTAGAAAACCCTTTTTCTTTTCTTGTCATTAGAAGTAGACATTTTAAAATAGAGAACCACATTAAATGACCTAAAAATTCCATCAACAAAAGTAACAAAAAGACAACCCAAATCAGAGGCTCTAAGATAAATATGATGTAGCCCCAAGTACTAGCACACTCTATGAGTAAGCCATTTTTTCTTCTCTCTGTGACTAGGGGCTACAAAACTGCAAAAATCAATGTGGGAGTGCTTTAGATTTGTTAAGTAAATTACATGTGCTTGGCTGCTCTATTGTATCTGGCCCATATTCTACAGCAGATACTTTTAGATGCAACCATCATATAATACATATAGTCAATATTGATTTTTATAGATTTAACAGAGCTTGAACTGAACTCCATGGTAAGCAAGGAAAAACTTAGGAAATGCATCTTATCAAAACTGGGATGAACACGTAAATATAGAAATATTATTGAATGTTTGTATCTGGGAATCTCCTGGACGAGTTTTAATTTGTTATAGGCAAAATCAGCACTATGTAATTAAAAACTCCTGGTGTCAAATATTTGTTGGTTTATCTTCAAATTATTATTTTAATAGTAATTTGGTTATATTTATTTTATGTCATTTTTGTTTAGGTTTGTACCAAGCGCAAGTGAACATTAAGAGTTATAAACATTTTTAAAAGACATTCTGGGTATTCTCTGAATACCAGATGATGACAATTGAAATCCAAACAGCTCTGATAGAATGAAAAAAAACCTTGGGGGCCTCAATATGTATCATAAGCATGTTATTTTAAATCAATTTCAGTGTACAAAATAAAGACCATGACTCTCAGATGCAGAACACCTAAGTCTACGTTAAGACGTGACATTTCAAGTTGCATATAACTGCCTATTAAAAAAAAAAAAAAATTAAGAACATGATAAATTCAAATACCTAAATATGAAACATGGAAAATTTGGCTGGCTTTGAAAATCTCCATGTTAATTATCAAATACAAAGTAATCAAGTGTAAATATTTTGCTAGATTTTAGGTCATAAGCTAGTGTGACAAGACTGATAACACTCCCTAATTAACCCAAGAATAGTAATATTTCCTCAGGGAAAAATGAAGATATTTGTAACTTTAAACAGCAAAGTAAAACTGAAAATGTTAGTTTGCCTTCATCATTATTTGTGAACAGCGTATTGCTAACCATATGTGTTTAAAGTAACTACATTTTTAAATACCAGCTTCAAGAGTCATTCCTGATCAGGAAATAGTTGCTGTAGCCCATAAAGATACACAGTTATAATTACTTTAAAAATGGATTCTTTTGGTTTCACATCCATCCAGCCATCAGTGCCCCCAAAACCCTGCCTGCACTTCAACAGTCATGATGCAGCCTGCACTTAACCAGTATTGCTTGTAACATAGTTACAGGAAAAACCTAAATAGGGTGTGTTTCCTGTAGTGAAGGACTTCTGATCACTTCTGCAATAAGGAATTCTGAAAATGTATTTATAGGAAGAGAACAGGTTTTAAATTCCAGGTGAACGCTTTCACGTAATCAGCACTGGTCCTTGTTCCTTACTTCTATCCTAACCTACTGGTGTGTGATCTGCATGGGACTAAAACTGCAAGGTGACTGAGACATTTCAGCTAGTCTGCCTACTTACAGCTCTGTGTGCACGGCGGGTAGACAGCGTGTGGTCTTTGGGCTATAGGCATCCTTACAAATATCCAGCTTGAGCCATCTGCAATTCAGAATCCTACTTTTAAACTTTATTAATCTCTTTACAGTTTTGCTGTATTTAAAAATTGTAGGACATGTCCTCGGCTGGTGTTAATTGACATAATTCCAATAATGTTCTTGTTAGGACAGCAGGTTCCAGTAATGAATATCCAGCATTGTATCTCCATCAGCATTTAGATGTGGTGGTCAGACCAGGCAGCCACTAACAGTAAAGCAGAACCTTGTCAGGTGGCCTCCACTTTAAAACTTTGCCTCTTGGTCTGTCAGTGCTTGATTTTATTATTCTAAGGGCATTTTGATAACCTCTCTGTGTTTGGGTTTTCATCATGAGAAGGTCTGACTAAATAATGAGGGTACTTTCTCTTTTATCTTTAGAGAGAAGATTTACTTATTACTGCTGATAATATGGGTCATATTTTCAAAGCTGTTATAAATTCACCTCCATGTTTGTACTGCATAAATACTTGCAATTGCTTTTGTATCCAGTCACTTCTATAGATGAGCATTTACCATTATTTTGCTATGTAAGTGATGCTTGTGCATGTATTCTTCTATCTTGTTTCTATAGATAAATATACACAGGCACAAGTGGGTATCACGCTTTTATATGGCATTCTGCAGTGCTAAGTATTAAGTGGACAGGACAGTAACACCATTTTCATGTTCAAAATATATGATGGGCTTGTTTTGTACATTGGGGGTGGAGGGGAACCTGTGAATTCAACCTTTTCCCTTTTACTTTAATTTTGCATTCTGTCTTATGTGACAAGAGGCCACGAAGAATCTATGATCATATATGAAAT
The DNA here is from genome assembly GCF_963264785.1 of Psittacula echo. Lineage (NCBI taxonomy): Eukaryota > Metazoa > Chordata > Aves > Psittaciformes > Psittacidae > Psittacula > Psittacula echo. Next base: position 30,842,631 of record NC_137740.1, on the reverse strand, counting down.
TCCCAATAAACGAAATGCCTCTCTGTATCCTAACATTATCTGCTATACTACCTTGTAGTACTAACCACTCACTTTTATAAAACATAAATTAGTCCTGGGAAAAGAAACATTAACTTTTCTAAAACTGTAGCTCTGGTCCTTAGGTAATAAACAAAGCCTTACAGAAATGGTAATTACTTGCCTCCTATTGAAAGAAAAATAAATGCGAATAGGGTGTCATCAATAAATAGCGCACTTTATGTTCCGGACTTTAATTCCACTTATATAGTTTTAGCCATTTAACACCATGACTTCTGACTGCTTCTGTCTGAGAACTGGATGCCAATGAAGGAAACGCTCTTTTATACATTGGTAGCAGCTGTGCTATATTTTCCATTTACTCTTAGGCTCTACAATAGAGTATGATAGTATGCTTAGATGCAAATCGACTGCTGAAGTGAATGACAGTAACATTGTTGACATCCAGTATATATTAGAAGTCAGCACAAGTGTCACATTGGTCTATGTCTAGTGGACATCCAGGACCACTCAAGAGGTTAAGGATGTTGTTCATCAACTGGGAATGCAACTTGAGAAATGTAAAGCCAATAGAATTAGAAAGAAAGGGCAAAACACCGTATCAGTTGTCCACTTAAGTGCCATATGGCATCTCTTTAAAATGTATAGTACTAGGGAAAAAAAGAGATTTGTGCAAAATGTAAGAGCTGCTTCACAGGGCCCCAAGGACCACCAGTTCAAAATGCTAGAATATCCAAACAGCCTCTCCTGCATCTTAAAGAATAAATTATGTCAAGCTACAGAAAATGATGCATGCAGTATTTCTTGTTAGCTTGACATATGTTCCAGAGTGAAATGATCAGCACAATGCTGTTGCATGATTGCTACATGTGTATGTTATACTGTACAGCTATAGCTGTTGTACAACTGTACAATTCTGCTGAGTTAGCAAGAGTGTTTGTTAATCCTTCGCTGAAGCCTACAGCTGAGGTGACAAGCAGCAGTATCTCTCTAGTGGCTTGGTACAAACAGAGGTTACCAAGATCAATTACTGTTTTCATAAAGTGCATCAAACTAAATTTTAGCTATTATAGGTAGGTGTTATTACTTTACGTCTTCATGCTAGTTTGGTGTGATTTTATTTATAATGAGAGTAATTGCTGGTCTATACTCTTGCAGCTCTGTCACATCTTGTGCTGTTGCTGCTCTCCAGGCAAATACTAGTCACCTGCAGTTGGGTTCTGCTCACTGGATCTCACACGTTGCAGGGGCACTGGGACAGGGTCCTTGCTCTGGATATCTCAAGAGTAGCAGGATTTCTACTGACTAATCCTATGTCTGGCAACTTTCTTTAGAGATAGGATAGCATGGATAAAACAGTATTTAATTCTCGGTTTCTGAGACAAGTTCTTCAATCTTCATTTACTCTTTGTATGCTAATTTGAGAGTATGTCAGTAGAGCAAAAAGGTAGAGGTTTGATATTTTGCAAATTTATACACATTTCTCTTATTCTTAAAACATAGCACAAGCCCCTGCCAGTCAGTATTTCAGCACCTTAGTGGTCCCAAATCTGGTTTAAGCAGAATAAATATATCTATGCATATATTTTTATATATATATAGATATAGATACACACTCAAATATATATTTTATATATTGGTTTTCATTTGAAACAGCTGAACTTGCAGCCACATGAATGTAAAACATCAAAAAGCAGGTTCTGATATCGAAGTGCATTTGAAATCAATAATTTTGAGACTAGTAATCAGGAGAAGACCCTTGCTTAATTTCCACACATCAATTTAATTACTTTCTTAGAACAGAAGGAAAATCATTGGCTGGTCTGGATTTTTCTAACATCTTCAAAGTATTGCATTATGAATTTCCTTGCAATACTAGAAGAGTTATTTCTTCATTTAGTATATGCAAAATTTTAAAGCTCTATTTATTAAATATGGAAAAAATTATATTTGAGAAAGCTACAAATTATTAAAAAATATTTAAATAGTTGTTCTTAGCTGTTTGTGGACCTGATGTTCTGTGTCCTTTACTTTTGCTAATTTGCCAATGATTCCTGCAAGCGAAAAGAACTCAAAAGAGGATCTTCAAATTGGTCCCTACAGCTGAAAAAATTCAGATATGAGATAAAAAGTCATGGAGCGCTGTACAGCATTAACTGAGAAGCGATGAAATTGTTCCATCAACCTGAAGCCCCTGCAAGCTATTCTTTTTCCACTCTTTATTCTCATGTAAGTCCCAGTAATGTCGATGAGAGCAACTTGCACTCTCAAAGGAAAAATCCTCCCAAAGGCAACAACTCATAACGAAAAGGAGAAAAAAAAAAAAAAAAAAAAAAAAGAGAAAGAAAGGGTAAAAGCCCAGGAACAAAAAATTTCCATCTTGAATTAAAAAAAAGAAAAAAATCTTCACCGCATATGTTTGATTCAAACAATATTTTGTGGCCTGTAAATTGTTTGCAAATGGAATGTTTTATTTTTGGAGGAAATAATCCAGAAAAGCATTCCACCAAACTCATGATAATTTAACTGCACAGTCTACATTTGGAGCATATTAGCATATTCACTTGTGTGTACAAATATATAAACTGTCATCTCCCAAGCAGTGAGAAGAAAATTGACAGAGGAGGTTCAGATGGGGAAGAAAAGAAAGAGTTGCCAATAAGGCCGATGGCTTGCCAAAATCCTGTAAGTGAAGGAAACGAAACAAAACAGAGAATAGACAAGGAGAATGAGTGGCTAATTACTGTACATCCCACTCAGCTAAAAATGAAACATACAGGCACGAGACATCAGAGAGGCACATATTGCATAGGCACATCCTGACAGCAATGACAAAACAGTGTAATCACAAACAGAAAACTAGGAACCTTTTCCTCTTTGTTGGCAGTGTTGGTTGAATGTATTCGAGCAGAGAGGCTGTTATTCTCCTGTCACTACCGGTCCCTTTTCTTTCCTGTGCAGAAAGAAATGGCTCAGGGAAAAGCAAGACTCCAGATCTGGCAGGTTTCTTGTGCCTGCAGCCTGCAGGGTCCAATTTATTTCCCATCAGGCCAGTGCTTTTCCTCACTCTTTCTTGACTCAGGTGGCAGGTATGTTTTATGCTCACACTGGGATGTGTGTAGGTCAAGTCTTGATACAAATTACCCGTTAGAAATTTGGGACAGCTGAGAGATCCCTACTTTCAGCATGATAGACTGTGTCAGTGTGAGCAGGTGGCACCTCTTGGTACTGAAGTTTGTTATGATTTTAAGATGTAGCCACTGGATATTTTTTTTAAATCATTTGTGAGCCCTGTATAAAAGACACAATACGTGGTGAAAGGCTTATGATTTTTCAAACATTTAGATGATAATCGCCATACATTTCTGTAATTCACCAGACTCATATGTTTCTTTAGGTTGCAGTGAGTATGAAGTGGTTAGTAACTGGTCACTTTATTATTTTAATCTAATCAAACCAAATACAGACAAATGAAAGTATTCTGAAAGATATGACTGTAACTCAAAATTGAGGAATCTGAACACTGCAGGAAATTATCGAAGCACTTTTGTATGTATTCGTCTCCCTCCGCTGGGAGCCTGGCTCATACTTAGAGATGTGGACAAACTGGAGCAGTCTCTATGTATGGGACTTTATTCTCACCCTTGGCTGTATAGTGCTTATGGTCTTAAGAATTGTCCATATGGGCAAAACAATTCATTGGTGTGCTCAAAGAAGTGTAGATTTGATGAAGAAAGGAAAGGAATTGCATTGCATTTTCCAACAAACTCAAAAGGAGTACATGTTGCCAACTGAAACAGAAAGGAATAACAGCTGGAAGCAATTAACTAGATAGTTGCATGTGTACAGGCTGATGAGATTTGCAAAACTCATTGCAAATTGCTCCAATCCCTCTCTGCTGCAAGTGGGTCAGCTCCTCAGTTTGCAGTAGATACAGAAAGGTACAGTAGTTCTTGGAGAGCAGAGATGCAGCCTTACACAAGTTGATCCTGGCAGCAGTTAGCTTGCATTAGAACAGTGACTGCACCAAGCTGCGTGAAGGTGCTTCACAGAGACCTCTGTCTTCTGTTTAAACACCTTGAGGGTGATGTGAGAGTGAAGCAAGAAACAATATCTTAGCAAAGAAATGTTTTAGTGTCCTCCTTTTTACAGCTGACTAGCTAGAAATTGAATGACAGACCTCTCCATACATGACTTGTTTCCCTGGGTGAATCCCATGCTTTCCCAGTTCTGTTTACATGGATGAAAACCAGTTCCCCTCTCCTGAGGCTCCTTCATTCTCAAGAAGAGCCCTGTGGTGTGCTCACACAGGAGCCATCTCCCACATCCGTCAGGGCTTTATGCAGAAGGCTTATTGCATTGCAGTGTGATTTTCAGAAAGAAATGCAGTTTGATGGCACTCTGCAATTGGACAGCTTCCCCAGTTATTTCATTCAGATGATCAGTTCCCATCTGGGGCAAAGTAACTTTTTTGCACAGTAATGATAAATGGCAATTCTAATGCAGTGAAAGGTTCCCTAATGTGGACAGATACCATTAGTAAACTGTGCATGGGTCTACATGAGATGAGATGTTCTTGGGAATATTTTGTGGTATTACATTCAAAAACTAAACCACATTTATTTCTGCTTCAGGACACTGTGACATACAGTTTTTCAGGGAGCTGTACGCTGCAGCTATGAAGTGACTATAAAATGTTCTTAATACACTGGTTTGAGCTCAGCATTCTGTAGCACTTCTAGGCTGAGAAATCTATTATAGTGCTGAATTGTGTCTGGAGTTATGACAGAGGTTCCACCTCTCTGGTGGAGAAGAGTGTGTGATCAACTGAGTAGCATTGCTGTTCGATTGCATTGGGTGTATAATCTGCAATTCAAGATTATTTAGTGAAAATATGTTTCTGAATAATGCTTTCTACCATATTCACTTGGGTACAGTAATGGTCTGTTGTTACTTAGGTATGCCTTAATTGCCTCCCAGTTGTTCTGCAAACATGAGTGTGGAGAAAACTGGTGTAAATGTTTCCTCCATATTATCAGTTACTGACAACCTTAGATCTGTCCTCTGAAAGCTATAACGAATACAGGCTATCCAAAAAATCAGATGAAAATTCTTAGCCTTCATGTCCATGTTTATCAGTTATCTTGACACAGGATAACTTCAGAGAAAATCCCTTGAAGTTCTTGGAAAACATTGCGAATTAATAATCTCAGACCTCATGGAAAGTGCCATGAGAAGAAAAAAGCTAGACCATACAGAGGGCAATCTTCCCAAGGATTAGTCTGTCATTATGTGAAAATTTCTAAGGGTATCAGTCAATGACACTCCCCATTTCAAAAGAAAGGATAATTTAATAACAAGGATAATATAAATAAAGTGGCAGAAGTTTGGAATATGTTTTATGTAGTAAAGCTTCTTTAAAATTATCTGAAAACCACACTGCAAAGAAATATTATATCTGATTATACTCAAATGTACATTGTGTTTGCATCAAAATCAAAAATAAAAGTGGGAATTAAATTTACAGCTGTATTCTGTTTTCGTTAAATTCCTGGTTGTGTTTCTAAACTAAGTAAAACAAATCTTTTTAAAGAAATAATATTTTAACCTGGGAGCTCTAAGACAAAGAGAGAAGTCTTTCAAATATCACATATATAGGCATGAATAAATTTTCATTTTTTATTTGATAGGTTTATAAACAACAGAGTTGGTCATAAAAATGAGATCTTAGCAACATCTGAATCTCTAAAAGAAAAAAAAAAAAAAGAAGAAGATCAGTGGCATTAACAGTGTCACTTTTACTGCTTTCAAAGTAGAACTCTGGGAAAAGGTAGCCTAGAAAAAATAATCCAACACCAAACCTGATCCGTTGGCTGGAGGGAGTATCGTGGGCTTCTGTCTTGACCTGGGATTGAGAAAAGAGGACAGAGAGAATGAGTAAAGCTGCCTTTCAGGTCTTTAAGGCTGTAGGACTCCAAACTTCTTCCCTGGCAAGCAACTATCACTGGAGTACAGTGACTTACTGTGGAGGAGGGATAAATAAAGTTTCAGGCTGCTGCCTGCACTGCCTCACAATCGTTGTACAGAAAGGGAATCTTCACGGTGCAAACTCCTCTAGCTTTCTGTAGTTTATGCCAGTAGAGTGTCTACTAAATCACTACTGTACATGCACAATTTTCCTTAAGTGAGCAATAACAGCTAGTGAAAGCAATCAGATTAATTGGTGAACAGCATATAGCAAGAAAGTACCTTTATAATTTCATTCCTCTCTATTACAGATTCCTTGTATTTTGCAAGTAAAGAAAAAATCAAGGCATTGTGTCATGCACAGTCAGGGAAGCTCTGAAGCACAGGATGTGTTACTGCAGTGCTGGTCTGCAGATGATACAACCTGCTGCTCTGTAAATTTAATAGCTTAATGGTCAATGCCATGTAAGCATGTATTCTGGATGAGAAATGTTTTTATCTGACTGGTTCAGAGCAAGACCAAAGCAGACACACAGTTGTCCATACCAGTCGGTACAAACATGACCAGCAAGGGGAGGGTGTGCTCCACACACCTTGTCTCCTAGGGTGTCTTCTCAGGGTGAGGAAAATTTTCCTTTGTGGAAGAAAATTTGCATTACATGATTTGCACAGCAATAATCTTAACAAAAGCAAGATTTACTAGAAAAAGTAACTAACTCAATGGGGCAGAGAGGCAAAGTAAAGCCAGTTTACTGTGAATAAAAGTAATCTCACAGGAATTTATTTTACTTTAACTAATGCTCTAAATTTGAGTTCATCCTTTTGCTTAATTTGACTTATATTGTCCAAATGTTTCAAGGTAGGCATGGCTAACTTTCTATCAAAAAAAAACATGAAAAAATGTGTACTACTGTTGTTTTCAACTGACAGATCGTCTTGTTTCAGAACCCTTTATGTTCTAGCAGGTGTTGGCAGGAGGAAGACCATCTCACAGGCTGGAACATAATAGTAAGAGGAAAAAGATAAAGTACTTTCTGAAGAAAGACTTGAGAAAATGTTACTGTATCAGTAAGTGGTTTTACCACTCCAACCACATACAAGGTTTTGGGGGTTTAAGTTGTTTATTTGGGGTTTTGGGTTGTTTTTATTTTTCTAATGTCAAATGTCTATCCCAAGCTTTACAAAATACTTATTTACTGACAAAGTATAAATCCAGCAACATCTTCTCATCTCAAAACCCAAATGAAGAAATGAATGACCAAATACAAATAAAAGTGAAATCCAAGCCAGACATTCCGTTACCCAGAAATGAAAGCCGTTCCCCTTCTCTGTTCCAAAGGTTTGAACAGATGATGAACCAATGATGGATAATTTGATATACCCAAAGGCTCAGCAACCTTTGAGTAATTTGGAACAAGGATCTGAGAATTTGCACAGAGGCTTCTGCAATACCCTGTGCCCTAGGCAAAGAGCTTTCAGTGGCTTTCTCAGAGGTAAGGCTATTAAGTCCACTGATGGAAACATTAGATTCTCTGTCAAGTCCAGTGGAAACTGTTCTGTCTAACAGTTAAACAAATTTTGCAGTTCCTCTGTTTAAACATTTGACAGTAAAAACAGTAAGGAAGAGGCAGCTGGATGTTAATGCTGTGGTTACCCGCAACTTAATTGCAGACAGACATTGATCTAGTGCACATTTCTATATTTATTTATATATTGCATATTTCTATATCCCTCTTTATTACAGGCAGACAAGTCATTTCTTTCCAATGGCAAGTAAACTAATTTTTTTTTATCATTTCTTGCTAGCCTTTTTTTTTGTACATTTTTGGTACATAACAGTACCCTGTGAAGCTAATCCTGCAGATAAAATCCTCCTATTGAAAAGGGAAAAAAAAAAGAAAAAGCCAGAACCCTGTCTTTTAGAGCCAAAGCAGAGGCCAGGACAGTTGAGCCGTTTCCATTTACTTGTAAGGAAGAACAGAAGACCACCTTTAGTGGGGGAACAGTCATATAATACTCTTCCTGCCAGGCTGTTTTCAGGATTTTTATGCTTTTTCTGGCCAGCAAGCTTCAGATAACCACTTGTAGACTACTTTTTCCATCCCAGCATGTTTCCATGCAAATTTTCACTTGTAAGCAGGAAGACATACAGACACAATGATATAGTGATTACTCTGATTCCTACAGTCATGAGAACATGCATGTGTATATGCAGCTCCTCATGCTAGGAATATGCTGCTGAAATGGGTGAAAAGTTGCTAACCACTTCCTGTCCCTTACTACTTGTCCCTTCTTTTCCTTCACCATCAAACTTTACAGCAACTTTACACTTGCTAGCATAAATGTATGTGTTCTGTCAATGTGATTCAGTTAAAAAAAAAAAAAAAAAAAAACAAACTTGTAAACTAGATAATTTTAACAGGACCTGTTCACAGACTGTGTGTATGTGTGGTTGTTTTGAACTGGGAACTTCTGATAGAAAGTAGCGAAGAAAAAGTGGTGACAGTATCCTCCTAAATTGAATGAGCAACAGCCAGAGAAAGGAATAAAAGAGCAAATATAAAATAAAAATATAAAAGATATATATTTTTATATATATATAAATATATATATATTTTTATATAAAAATATAAAATAAAAAAATATAAAAGCAGCAAAGAAAATGATTAGTTGGGAGATTAACACGAGAAAACAAACAAACAAAAAACAAAACAAAAACACAACAAACACATGAAATTTCACACTGAAAATATTTCACACTGCCCATAATTCACCTGTGAAACTCTGCCATGGAATTTTTATAACACATGATTAGAAAAAAAAAAAAATAAGAGTCAAATAAAAGGCAGAAAAATATGTCAGAATCTTTTTAAAAACTATCTTAGACTCAGAAAGTTCCTGAACTTCAAGTTGCTAGACATTGGGTGAATATGGCAAGGAAATAAGGAACACTTTATGCTCACTCTGTCGTGACGCTTTTCTCTATACTTCCACTGACCTTTGCTGTTGGAAGATGCAGGGCTAGATGCAGCTGTAGTGCAACCATTTCAAATCTCATGTAATCAGGTCTTGCAAGCATGCTATGTGAATCACACATACTAAAACCTGTGAAGTTCTTAGCTTTTTCTGAAGCCTGTGGACGGTACTTGAAAAACCTGGTTACAGTCCTGAAACTGCTAACCTGGCTTATACATACTGGAAATAAATTGTTACCCCCTCCCCCCAGTAGAAGTTCCCATTTCGTTTTATAGTGGGAGAGTAATTTAGCTTAAATGAGGGCTTGTGTGATTTGACCGGTTAAGTGGCTGACTTTTTTCCAACCTGCTATGTGAGTGCATGTATCATTCTGTTTGTAATCTGACTTTTTAACAATATGGAATGTTTAGAATGAAATGTTTACTTTTTCTTTCCTTTGAGTAAAGTAATGTGAGTTAAGTAGTCTGCAACAAGTGTTCTGATTAAGAAATGTAAAACTTTTACTTTCTTAGTAGGACTTAATTTGATCATTCTGAAGTGTAGACTAGCTACTTCATCTGTTAAACACTATAGTTTCAGTTATCATCCACTAAAATATAACTTTTTCCAGAGTTGTAATGGAAATATAATAAATGGAGAAAAAAACCCTCAGTGTAAGGAAAATGAAATTTTGCTGAAATTGAACGTTTTAATGGCAAGAGGATGAGGAGAAGGTGTATGTTGCAGAGGATTTTTCACTTGGATTATAATTTTTTTCCAAAACCAGAAGATCCTTAATAATGTTATATTTAGTATGTGTGAGATTAGTTTATTAACATGAGTAGGTGTAGAAAAAGGACACTGACAAATTTCAAACATTTGGCACTGGAGGAGCAGTACAAACAATACAAATTGACTCACCAAGGCTTCAGTCCAACAGTTACCAATGTGCTTAAGTTGAAGTAAGTGATTTTTTTCCTGTGTAGTTATTTATAAACATCAGGCTGGACAGGATCCTAGGATTTTACAATACTGGAGCTAAATTAGTCTTCTATAGAATTCTGGTTTAATAATTTATCTTAATTCACTACCTGAGCATTGCTACAACTGGTTTATAAGGGAATCTCAATTTCTTAAGAAAAACACAGAATTAGCAACACAGTTCCCTTTTGCTCTTCTGCATGGTAAAACATGTTCTGGACACTGTCAATATGCACCCAATAGCAGTGAGGGTCAACAACATCCCCACATGGTGCACCTGCATTACAAATGATAGATAAAAATTAAAGATAGAGAAATCATATTGCTGTCATTTGATGATCAGCTAGCATCATTTCAATCTTATCTAGAGACCTTTAGTAATTTAACTGTTATGTGTCTCTGTTCCAATGTTACAAGGTGTAACATTTAAAAGAATAAATCAGATACTCGAGATGCAGGTTTATACGGACAAATGTATTGAGGAGCTCAGGGCTCTTTGATTTCCCAATGCCTTTGTGGGTCTGGACTGTGATGTTGACTATCATCAGTTTATTGAAAATAGCATAGAATATACCTCTTTGCTAACAATTTTATTATCCCTAAATGCCTACTGCGGAGAAGAAAAGACAAGATAGATCCCCACAGAACTCGCCATGGAAACACTGAATCTGGGGGAAAAAGCCACTCAAGATCAGTGCTGTCCACTCTACACAAGTACAGATACATTCTGGTGTATTGTATGAAAAAAAGGTTATAGGTGTAAGCTTATAAGCACAAGTATCTGTCTGATCATAAGCCACTGACAGGGTGAATGTGGCCATTAACTAATTATCAACAGAATTTGCATAGCCTACAACTTTTAAACATTTTTATTAATAAATTGATGGTCATTCAAATACTTGTAAATTAATTAATTAAAAGAGATATAGGATTTTATTTTTTCTCCTTTTTATTTTCTCTTTTATCTCTTGATTGTGCTGGTCTACCCAGCATGCAGAAAAAATTAATGCATTAGCTTATTAGTGATTAGCTTCTTAGACAGGACTTGTGAAAATTTAGAGCATTAAAAATTCTCCAGCTGGCTGCTACTGTCTGAGTGCTGCAAAATTCATTCATAGCCCCAACATATTTCTCTTGTCCTTCAGAAATTAATACACTAAAAATGCCAAAGAAAGAAAAAAGAAAAGAAAGAAAAAATCCCTGTTGCCCTGACACTATTAGAACAGGAGCTATGAGCCTCTAAAAAGTATTAAATATGTTATTCTGTGTTTAGAGTTTAAAGCTGATTGCATTATTTGGTGGTTGTGGCCTTGAAGTATTTTGATTTTGTCTTAGAAAACAGGACTGATCTGGATGAATTCCAGCTGAAGTACAGGATTTGAAGAATTAAGCTACAGAACATAATGAAATGATTCAGTCCTGTGCAATCTGATGAACATCACTGGGTGTAATGGGGGTGTGTGTGGTTGTATCTGAAGCTGGTTGTATACCATTGATTGCAAAAGTACCTTTTACACATAGTGTAAGATAATTACTTTGTATGAAAAGCAGACTATTTTAAAGCATTTATTTTAATAAATACATTTAGTGCTAGTTTTCTGTATGTGGGTATATTGTTAGTGGGTAGTATTCAAGGCTAAAGCCCTTACCTTTGTGCTGATGTTGAAAACTATCAATTATAAAATACCTAACAATGTTCTGCCAATGAGTGCTCTCTGTTAGCATCACGTTGCTATTCCTCTCTTTAAAAGACAGATATTGCTGCATGCAGGAGCACTGAGACTTAGGGTACCATTGTTAGGGCTGATTAAAGGGAGGAGAAACTGTTCAAATTTTAGGGTTCTTTTCTTATCAGACATCTATTGAACTGAATAGCATTTTGTTTTATACCACACTTTTTATGGCCTAGGTATATCAGAGCTCTTTACAAAACAGTTTGTTTCAATAATAAATATTACTAGTAAAGTGAATGTGTAGGCATCTATTATGTGATCTGCAATAGCTCACGTACTCCTTGGCATTTGAACAATGCATTTAGGTAGTAGGGTGATGGGAATACATAAGATAGTTCCATTTGCAAGTGTTAAAATAAACGTTTAAGAATCTTAGCATTGAAACTAAAAGTAGGAGAAAAATATTTATCCTGTGGCTTGTAATTTGGTAAAATCTGCTTAGCATCCACCTGGATACAGAGTTGTGGTAGACAAGAAAAGCCGGAGCAGTAATTGTTCAGTGAAAGGATGGAGTTCTTGAAAGAAATAGTCCAAACCTACAAACATCTCACAAGTGGCTTAGGACCACAGTAGAAACTCTCCTTGTAACTGACCTATCTTTTTTAGATTAGTAGATCTCAGACTGCATGGAGTAGGTTCATGATTTCAGCTAATTTTGACTGTGTATGAGGAGAAAATTGGAGGCGTCATGTAATAAATGCTGAAGAAGCATTAAGAAACAAGGAAGGGAAAAATAAGAAAGCAAGACAGTAAGTAAATCTCCCAGAATTGCTGGTTGAGCCTCAAACCTTACTGGCACAGTTGTTCTCTATGTCCTCAGTAAAATTACTGCATGGCGGCTGGCAGAGGTTATGAAAAAAATATGCATCTGCAGCTCAGCTACCACAGTTCACAGTCCAGAAGAGTTGAAACTAGTGGAGACAGTAGAATTAGTAAAATCCTCTATTATCCCCAACTGTATAGATAGTCCTGAATGTGGTCTTTCTTACAGGCACAGATTCAACAGGCATACAGCTACATGGATGCCTTTCTCTGACTGTGCACCCCAGATGCATTTTCTCTGTTTTTTCTCTAGATTTCTGGCTACCTGTGCCCTAGCTATCTTTTCCTGTAGTCAAGGTCTCTCTCTCTTCTTTCCCAGCCTAAATCTGCTCACATCTCCCTTTCAGCTCTTCTCTGTCCTGCTTCCTTCAACCTGAACAACACTGCACCTCTTTTCAAAGCATTTATTTTTATAAGAAAATAAAATACATGAAATCTGAATGACTTCAAAACCGTATTCTGGTGCTTTCGCTTGCTTCTCAATCCACTATTGTTGTTCAGACAGTGTATAGAGCACTATATCAAGTAATTGGGTATTATCTTCTGGACTGTAGTTCAGGCACTAAAAATAACGTATCGGTGACCACTTTGTTCCATATGTCTCCTTTATAAAAAGAGCTAACAGCATTTTTTCAGATTTTCCTTGTTGTAACATTAACTTCTAGCAGAGGTGCTATTCTTTTTGTAGTAAAAGCAAAATAAGTATGAGCTGGATATGACAGTCACTTCCGTGTAATATTGTAAAACTCATTGCCACATGATTATTTTCTGTCACCAGGCTCGTACTTACAAGTTCAGATTGACATGGTCTCCACCACTGTTGCTTGACAGCATTGCTTTGTTCTACCATCCTTTATCCTGTGCTCTAAAAGACTGTGTAAGGGCACTAACAAAATTGCTCTCATTAGGACAACCACCAAGTGGGCCACTGTTACCAAAGGTGGCTGATGATTTTGATTTTTAGCTCCAACAACTCACAGGAGCCTGATTATCACAAATTATAAGGAATTGCCTTCTGCAAATCATGAAGCGTATCGCTTGGGCCTTCAAAACAGAGGAACCCAGAACACTTGGTCACTTTTTGAAATCTCTGTACTGTCCACAGTCAGGTAGATGATCTTCAGGACTGGGCAGTGGTTTCTGTCTCTTGGTGTGTAAAAGGAGCAAATGTGGCCATGGAAAGTTGGTTTGAAGGCCTATTTGAAGCATCTCTTCCTGTGTAGCCCTTTCTGTTCACTTATTGGCAGACCCTTGAAATGCGGTTTTATTTCTGAAGGTACTGCAGGTTATTACCCCACTCACTTCTTCATCAGCCGGTGAGGCTGAGCTCTTGCGAATCACTGCGAGGTGATCTCTTTTTCTTGCTGCAGATGTTGAAAAGAAGGATGACCAGCTGACAGTAAAATTGCTTGGTACTGATGAGCCCTTGGCTTTGTTAGTGTGGTAAAACATACATCATTTGACAGCTGCTTGTGCATGGAAAAAAACATAGATGATTAACGGTTTCCTATCTTTTCTTGCTACTGATCTTCTTTTCTTATGACAGATGAGACTCAGATGTCTTTTTTTAAGAGAGAGAGAGAAAAAGCAAGAATATTTAAACTTGTTCTCACCTAAGTCTTTTATGTTATCCTAAAGACCTTATTTGTAGCAGAGATTTTTTCTGAATTTCAGCTCTTCTAAAATGATTGGCTCTGTCATTAAGCTTTAAAAAGGAACGTATATTCTTCCCTTCTGGATTTTTCTTTTTTTTTTTTTTTTTTTTTTTTTTTTGCAAAATGGTATGATGCTGATTTTACTTATTCAGAAATTAAAATAGCAAACAGTTTATATGAGGTGTTGATAATTACCTATATTACTGTAATGCTGTGACAGATGTTGGCAAAAAGAGGCAGAAAATGCCTACAGCTGTGCACTCCATGACATCCAGTTTATACTCAGACAGAAGGCTAACAGATGTTCTGAACTATCACTTTGCCTAAATGTTTTTAAAGTCTAAGGACCTGCTTTATAATTCACAGGGCCTCGTTTGGTTTCACAGAGGTCCTCAGAATTCCCATCTGTGACAATTAATGTTGAAGACTTTTAAAAATCAACCCCTGTCCTTATTAGCCCTCTGCAAATAGATACTGTGTATCTGTATACTCTTCAGATTTCTATTTTTGTTACCTAGTTATTAATTTCTACAACTGGTATATAACACAACTTTTTTTGAACAGAAAAATCATTCACTGACATGAATACAGCCAGAGAAACAGGATCAAAAGATTGCTGATGTACTTTCGACTGACCTTAAAATACCTATCTTAAAACATTCTTTATTCTCTTCCTGAAAGTTGCAGTCATTTCTAAGGCGGCTGTAAAATACTAACAGCTTCAAACTGCTTGTTTTCCCAAAAGAAATATAAATTCTGGTGGTGTTAAAATAGGGCACTTAAACAGGCATGTTCAGCTGCCAGGGATATTCCTAGAAAATATTTTCATTAAAAACTAGCTAGATCATTTAAGGGATACTTTAAAATACAAATCAAGTTTCATAAATTATGCTCTTTAATTTCAAAATGGAGATGTGATGAAAGTGATGTGTATGTAGCGTGTACATGTAAAAAAAATGAGATTTAAAAGAGTCTTCTGTCTTCAAGCTCCACCCAAATTTTCCAGCATACCTTTAGATAAGCAAAAAATGTCTCTAGTGTAAAGCAACTTAATGCCTTATTGATAGTTGCCATTTCTTTTTAAAAGCTGGATTCCTGTTGTACAGTAGTTTAATAGTTTAAACATTGTACTAACATAATCAGTGTTTGGCCTTTTCTGTTCTCCAATCCTGTATAGAAGCAGAACTCCAAATTGTACATCTTTCTGCGTTTGTTTCTAAATTACTCCCCACACTTAATTATGAGGATGAGAGGGATGCCTTATTCCTCTTTGTTATAGGCTAAGCTCTCAGTAATCCCAAACAAAAGAGCCAGTTCTGGAAGATATAGGATTTGCTAGCAGGATTATGGTCTCACAGATAATGATGTGCAGTCAGCAGAAGCGAAGCTTTATTTTAATTCAAATAAGCTAGTAAACAAACCACTGACAAGTCTGCTGGTGAGAGTAACTGGCCTCTGTTGCCACATTGGCAGCTAAATTATAGAAAATCTATTATACCCTGTTCACCATATGTTTAATTTAATACAGATACAAATTAAACTATCCACAATGCCTATTAAAATAACAGTGCATATTTTCTTTTAATATATGAATGGTTTAAGATACATTCCCCTGACCTTAAGAAGGGCAATACTGATTTGGGAGACTGCAGCAAAACACATGCTATAGTCAACAGATTCTCTTCACCAACAACAACAGTGATTTGAAAAACCCAGAATATTAATAGTTCAGTTTTGTAACAGATAATGAGGTTAATTGGGGTGTTTTACCTTCTAAGCATCTGCTCTTACACACTTCCCTCCCCCTAGGTTCCTGGGCCTCAGGTTTGATAGAAGTGTTTGATATGTAATCCCTTGTACAGTTTTAAATTCAGTGCCAGCTACAGTATGAGATTTCTGCCCTTTTCCTCATGCAAATAGCTATCCCTCATTTCTGCATATTCTCACTTATTAATGCTCTTTCAGATAGTCTGGATTTCTTTACCTTGGGATTGCTACTCTGCAATACTGGTGGAGAGTTTCGAATTATGCAGAGGGATTGCTGCTTAGGGCGTATGTTGTTCAGAGGAGAAACTGTTGAGTACAATGTGTTGTTGCCCACTATGGGCCCTGATTGTTTTGTCGAGTTATATAATAGCTAGAATGAAAACAGGTATTGGGAAAAACTGATAATAATAGGAGGCAAATATTATGAGGGTTTATCTAAATCTAGGTATTTCCAAATACACTGAACAAACCTTATGAAGTCATTTAAATCACTGTGGGTTATGATGATCAGCAGATGTTACTGTGATGAGATGGTGGTGGTAGACTACTGGAAACCATACAGAAACCACAGAGGAAAACATTAACTTCTCCAAATTCACAGAATTATAGAATCATAGAATAGTTAGGGTTCATAGGTTATAGATTTCCATAGAATGGAAAGGACCTTAGGATCATCTAGTTCCACCCCAACCCCCCTGCCATGGGCAGACGCACCTGTGTCTTAAGTAGATGACAATGAAGTGCCAGGCAGAATATTGTCAGTGAAAAGCTCTCTGGACTTCACTGGGAGCCTCCTGCCAAACTGGCTCTCTCCCTTGCAGTTTCAGTCTGCTAACAGCAACAATAATCATGTAATGAGAACATAAGTTTTGAGTGATGGCCTGCACATTGTGGATTGTCACCTTACTCCATGGTAATATATTCTGAATTAGCATTCTAAATCATGTTTCTCATATCATTTTAAGATGTCAGAACATATGCAAACTCCATATGCATGAATGGAAGTATGTGTGAAAGGAGCCTCTGCCTCCTATAAATGTGCAGTATTGTACTCTATGTATGTACCAGGCACTAGATTGTAGACTGTCACCTGTATAGTGTAAAGCATGTGCATGGGCATGAAATGTACAGTGTAACATGTATACATACTCTGTGCGTATGTATGCACATTGTCTATTTTTTAATTACTGTTGTTATTTACCAAAACATTTTCATACCCAATATTTATTTGTAATGCGGCCATAAGGTACTTAGGAATTTGAACACGTTCCACTTATTTGATAAATTTGTTTGATAAATTGGGTAACTTCATCTTTGGTATATAAAAAAGTCCAGTTCCAAAGAAAGTTGACATCTAAAGATTTGAAGGTGTCAAGTGCAGAGATATTTGGACAGAATCTTTACAGAACACTAGCAGTGCCATACTTTCCTCTCTTCATCCCCAGAGAAGTTTATCGTATACCATGTGACCATCTTTCCTCACGTAGCGAAATTATTACAGTAAATGTTGAGGTGATAAATGAGCAGGTCTTGGGTCTCTTGTAGCAATAATGAAAAAAAAAAAAAAGTTGAAAGATCTCCCATTCTAGGTGTTGTATGTGAAGTTCTTACCTGCATTTCTGGACAGTGGAAGGCCTTCCTGCTGCACAAACTTGCATCTCCTCAAGAGCGGCTCTTGTAAGCTACAGGTTCCTTGCTTTTAAGTAACTGGATTTTTTCCTGTCATATTGCAGAAGGGTTAGGGAACAACCCAAAAAACCTGCTACTGGTGTGTCACAGATATTGTTGTAAGGCTGGAGGGTTGTGGGAAGACTGTCCAGCATTTCCAGGGACCGTACGTGTGTGTACTGTGGTACACGGGCAGTGTGCCAGAGGTCTCACACGTAGCTTTTTGGTTAGAAAAGCCTGAATACTGTTAAAATGAAACGAGAGAAGGCGAACTGCTGGAAATTATCATTTCCCCCAGGGAAAGAAAACCTCGGAGGAAACCGGCGCAACCCTGCGGGCGACCCGGCCCCCCTGCTCGGTCCCACGTGTCAGCGGCAGCCGTGTGCAGGCGGGGGTGACTAGGGGCAGCGCTATAGTGTTAAACTTTAACCCTCCTGTCAGCGACCCTGAGTGCGAAACGAGGGCTTGTCCTGTTCCGTGTTAATCTGAAACTCCCCGGAGCAGGTGAACTCCGGGGGTGGCGGCCAGCAGATTCTTGTGCAGCGGAACCGGCGGAGGCTGCGGCTGAGCAGCTGTGCAAGCCAGCGCGGCCACAGCAAGGGCAGTAATACCGGCAGGGAGCGAGAAATGCTGCAGCAGCATGGCTCTTTCCCCCTCTTTTAAAGCAGGGTCAGCGGTTTGTCCTGTGTAGGAACCCCAAAATTCAGATTTTTTTTTTTTTCTGGACACAGCCGAGGGTCAGACACCTGTGCTCAGCCCTCTCTGGCAACACTTTACCTGTCTTTTCTGTTTGGATATGCAACATAGAGAGATACAGATACATTTCGCAAATTGGGAGTGATCAGTTATTTTTTCTATGCACCTGGGTGCAGGTGTTTTTTTTCCCCGAGGTTAAAATGAATCGTGAGAGCCACAATCTAGAGCATTAATTGACTCACTCCATGGGATTTATCTCGGCACAGAGACTTACGGGTGCCGATACCCAAGTGGAAGACCAGCCCTCAGCAGACCAAGGCGAAAAATTCATGTTGATATACGAGATGCAAGTTTCTTGTAGAGTCCTTCCAATCTGTAATTCACACTTTTTTTTCTTTTAAGCTTCTCTCCCTCCCCCCCTTCCCCGCCCTCCTCTTCCCCCCTCCTCCCCCCCCCCCGGCACCCCCGAAAGTCTTAGAAATTGCTGCAGAGCATTAGAAAGTTGCAGCCAACTGGTCCACGCACTGCTGACTGAGGTTTTGGTCATCTGCAAAATGAGCCTTAAGCCAATTTCGTGCTGCAGGCTAACCAGAAGGATCCGTATTTCCCTCCTAGGTGCGTGGCATTCCTGGAATCTCTTTGTCAGCTTGCCGTAGGATGCTGATGTAGTTTGCCTGGAAGCTCTCTCCAAAATTTGTATATAGCGGTTAAGAATGATTTAAAATTTCTGAGCCATCTGGGTGTTTTGCCTGGAAAGCAAAAAAAAAAAAAAAAAAAAAAAAAAATTCCATCATAAGTCGGTATTAAACTGTTCAGACCCTGGCTCCCATTTAACCCAAAGAAACACCGTAGGTAGCAAACTGCACATTTCCTACTAATCCCTTTCCTTCATTGCTCTGAGAAATAAAATACGTCTTCAAGAGGACTTTCTTTAGCCAGTTTTACCAGTTTAGGAAAGTTCTGTTTGATTTCCTGAACTTTGGCACGTTTGGATCTTTTATGCCACTTACGATACTTAAGCCACTTACACACACACTCTTCACTTATAAAGGCTATTGCAGAATGACAGGAGGTTGAGCAGTGTGCGTGGAGGTGAGCTCTGCCACCTTCCTTGCAAGCCTTCTCTTGGCGTTAAGCCTGGAAGGAAAAGCTCCCCCTGTCCCCTGGAAGCTCACCCCCCTGTGCGGCAGGGACGCAGCCTTCGCAGCCGCCCAGCGGAGTGTCTCGCACCCTCCCCGCCCCGGCGGAGAGAGCTGGAGCGAAGATGTTTATCCTGAGATGGAAAATGGGTTGTTGAAAAAACAAGCCATGTGCAAATAGTTTAATTTTCCGTTTTGATGCTTATCTTTGTCTTCCGAATTTCATCGGAGAGGCTTTAATTGGTGTGTGGGTAATAGTTCCTAAATAATCCCTTATTAGATGACTTCAGACGAGTTGGGAACCAATAACGTCTTAGTCCCAAAAGTGAAAGTAGAACTGGAAGGCGCGGGTCAATTTTTGTCAAAGGGCTCATTTGAGCATCTTTTAGTTTGCTGAAAAAGCTAATTAAAGTATGTTTGAAGGTTAAAGTCATTATCCCGTGCTGTTGTCGTGCTACAAGTGAGCCGAGTTTTGTGAAAACACAAAGGGCAGAAGTCACGGAGGTGGATTACTGTCAGTCCGGGCTCAGAGGCACAGCGAACTATGGCATTAATTCCTATAGAAAGGTAGACAAACACAGTCACTGACTAACAACTGCCCCGCAGAGCCCTATTGTCTAAGAGCTTTCTTTTGCTTTGGGGCTCTCCTCGAGTTGCCACAGCCGTAACCAGATCCAAAACTAGGTACCGGGGAGGCTTTTGGCTGCGGAATTCTTGACTTGGGAAACCATTTCCGAGACAAAAACAGCCGTGGGTCTTGGCTTTTCCCTCCTTCGGCGGTGCTAATTTATTCACTACTTAGTAGAAAGTTACAACTCACAGGAACTCTGCTAGAGTCCCCGCAGCACCCTCGGCGCTGTTTTACGCCCGGTTGCAGCTGTCCGGTGCACTCCGTGGGATGCGGAGGGGGGCATTGGCTCCCGCTTTGCGGGGTTAGCTCAGGAGGCACCGAGGAACTTGCGCATCGGCCGCGCTGCGCGGCGGCTGCGCGACGCGGAAAGTGCTTGGCGTCCATGCCGCGTGTCCGCACGCCGGGAAATCCTGGGGGCTTGTCCCTGTGGTCGGTAGCCACCAGTCTGCGTCTTTGTGCGTGTGCATGGACAGCAGATCGCAAAAAAAGGCACACAAAGATGGGCGCCTGCACGGTGGGGCCGGGGTCCCTCGGCTGCCGGCCGCTCGCTCTTCAAGTCCCGATTTGGAGGTCTGGCCGCGACTGCAGATCTCCCCAAATTCAAAGAAACAGATGTTTGGGCTGATTAGGGATGGGGCGCGGGGGGGGGAGAGGGAGGGATCCCTGCAGCTGCAACTCAAAGAAATATATTGATAAAATATTTCAGTGGTAATAAATACGCAGAGATCAGCTCGACCTTGCGAGGTCTTTATTTTATTTTTTCCTCCCATATACAAAAATCTTTATCAAACCTCTATTCTATAGCTTCAATAAACAGAACCCATTACCTCACGGCAGCTTTTGTTGGCCTGTATACAAGCGAGAACAAAATGGTTATTCAGGAGAACGCTTTCGATTTTTATTGTGTGTAGTATGCACAAAGAGCAGTGTTATTGTATTAAAAAGAACCATCTGTAGCAGAAACAATGGCATCAAATTATCTTTGAATACCCACTGCAAAAATATAAAGCTTTTTTATTATTCTTCTGCTGTACGGTGGGGGACAGAGAAGTGACTTTTTTGTTGTTGTGGGTGCATTCTTATAACACACACACACACACACAAAATCAGCCGTTTGGATTTTTTAAGCCATAAACGATTTTCTCCCCCTCTTGTTCCAGGGACTGCAGTTAAAAGCTAGGGCTAGGACTTGGAGGATGTGTAGGCAAACGGAAGGAGAGCCGGGGGAAGAAAAACCGAAATGGATTCATTCTCTGTCCTGGATGGAGGAGGAGAGGAGAAGGGGACGTGCGAGCTTCCTTCAGCTGCCTCTGTCCGGTGGAAAGTACTCAGATCCCCGCGGCTGCGCCGGCCTTAGGCTCCGAACGGACTTTCGCTCCAAGCTGCCAATCAAGGCTCTCACTAGCCACCACCCTGCTCTGGCACCCTCACGTAAGTAGCTGCAGCACAACTTTGACATTCACAGTTTTTGCCCCCTCCTCCCCCGTGACCTTTAAAACGATCTAGGAATGTGGCTCCCACCTACGACCCGCCGTTCTGCGCTCCGCAGCTTTAACCTCGGGCACTCGTGTGCGCGTTTCGGTTCCCCTGAAATTGCGCGGGAGCGGATAGGGGCCGTGACGCCGGGCAGGAGAGCTCCCCGTCCACCGGCTGCCGTTGCCCGCCACTGACCCCGGCGCGCACTGCCCCGGGGCACCGCTGCGTTAGAGCGGAGCCGGGACACTCCCCCACCGCCCCGGGGTGGTTCAAACGGGGCCGCTCTTTCTGCATTCCCCCATAGGGTGAGCCGAGGAAGGGGGGGTTTCAGCTCCCAGCAGCTCAGCGCGCAACCGGGTCAGCAACAAGCACGAAGCCATCTTGCCGCTTGGAGAGAGGCACCGTCAGTTTCGTTTGCCGGGAGGTGTCTGCGGCAGTGCTCTGCAGGGGCTGTGGAGGCCGTGCGCGAGGTGCGCTGCAGCGGCCCGCGCAGGGGGTTACCTGGGCGCGCACGGATGCCCAGAGCCGGCGCGGCTCTCGCTCTCTGGCGCCCCCTTTCTGCGACGCGGCTCGCAGCCCCACGTCCCTGCCGGCCAGGCGGCTGCGCTCCCGCCTGCTCCGCGGGTTGCCAGCCAATTCCCGGGGAAAGAGGGGGGCGAGCCCCGGCGGGGCCCCCCGGACCCCGAACGCCGAGAGAGGGGTTACACCCACGGGGAGAGGCGGCGCAGCGCCGGACAGGGCTCCGGCAGTGCGGGGGACAGTTGCCCGGGGCCGCTGAGAATGAATCAATATATTTAACTGCCTCGGTCTAACGCTGCCGTCTGTGGCGAGGGAATTGGACTTGGGAGATCGATCTTGACACTTTGGCTTATTATAATACCATTTAAAGGGAAGCCCTTTCTAGTTATAGTTAGCGAAGTTGAGGATGGATTTTCCCCTTCTTCTCTCTTCCCCCCCCCCCTTCTCCCCTTCCCCCTCCCCTCTTTTTTTTTTTTTTTTTTTTTTTTTTTGGTAAGAATTTGGTAGATAAAGGTTAATCTTGGGCTGAATGATAGAGCTGTGATTGACAAGAGAAAAGGTGTTGAGGGCAGGTCGAGCTGTCTTATTTACAGCCCACTGCTTGCTATAGAGCCTTTGTTAGGACTGGAAAGCTAATTTAGTGCTGATCAAAAGCACCACAGAGTTAAAGGACTGGTAATGACTGCTAATTTCATTTCAGCCTCATACATCCCCAACTGCTGTAATTAAAGACGTGCTATTTAAATACAGGTGAAGAGTTTTTTGTAGTAGGGGGAAAGTGGGTAGCCGGTTACAATTTTATTTATGCTTAATAAGGAAAAAGAACAACATTTGATTTATGATTTTGGAGATTCGCTTTTGTGCGGTTTTCCGCCTCGCCGGGGCGGGGGTGCGGCGGGGCTGCCACGGCAAGCCCCCACCTAGCCCGCCTTTATTCCCTTTTTAATTATTCCCATCAAACGGCCGTCACGAAACATCGGGAGCGCCACGGAAAGGGGAGACGGAGGGGCATGTGTCAGCTTTTAAGTGCCTCTGCGGAAGCGAGGGTCCTCATATTATTATTATTTTTAATTAAATTATTTTACCACTCCGCGGCTGGTTCGCTGGGTCTGAAACGATGTAATTTCACAACCGGTATAACAGTTTCTTTCTGGGAAACATCAAAGGATAAAAGCTCTACATTTTCGTAGTTGGTTAAAATTGATGATTAAAAAAAAAAAAAAAAAAAGAGAGAGAGAGAATTTAGCCTTTAATCTCTTTTTATCCACGACGACTGAAGATCTGTACTCGACCCTGCCAGGCTCCGGGCTCTCCCTCTCTTCCGGCAGGCGGTGCCGGGCACGGATGGCGGCGCCCCCTGTCGGCTGCGCCGGGGCTTCCCTGCTGCTCGCGGGAAACTTCCGCGAGAGAGACGGCGCCCGCGGCGAGAGCCAGGGCGCGTGGAAGGGATTAAAGGGGAAAAGCGAGAAACCGGCGCCTGGAAGTGGTTCGGAGTCGCCGAGGTGGGGCTGGAGGGACGTTCAAGTAAGGGCGGAGAAGGAGGGACAGGCGAAGTGAGCTGAAATACCAGCCCAGAAGCCACGGAAAGAGAAGCTGCCTCCAGCTTGTGCTGCTCGCTCTGGCGTTACACAAACCTAAAATAGTAACTATTAAAAAAAAAAAAAAAATAAAGTCCACCGATTTGTTTCTAAGCAGAGGCCTCAGAAAGGTCGGGTCCTGCTGAAATGTCGGTATCTGCTGCTCTCCACACCTCTAGCAGGAGTGCGGCTGATCGACTGCGCGGCCAGCTCGGCTCCGGTCGCCGGACAGCGGCGCACCCTCAAAAGACCAACTTCTTTATTGAGAGCATCAGGCATAAAAATAAGGATGAATTTTTTCTCATTCTCGACTTCTGTGTTCCGGTGCTGTCAGCAAATGCCAGCCTTTCAGAGGCTTGGGCTTGTGTTTTGCTCCCAAGGTGTCTTACATAAGTCAGCATTGCCAGCGCTGAACGTTTTTCTTTCATTAAGAAAAAAAAAAAAAAATCTAAAATGCATACCATTTAAAACCATGTTTAAACCCGAATAAACTCCTCTCACCTCCCCTCCGTCCCCTAAAAAAAGAGCAAAATGAAAAACAAAACCCCTCCTCTCCTAATTCTTCCCAAAGGGAAGAAACGCTCTCTAAATGAATGCCCGGAAAGGATTTTTCTTTCTTACTGTGGAAATGACAGATTTAAAAGAAACCTGGGTGATACAAAACGATTAGCTAAAATATGCGAAGAGCTCTATTGTCACCAACTTTTTAGATAACTTAGTTTCTTGTTTTATAGGCACCTGCCTAGCTCTTGGTAGGGCATTTCCCGGCGGTCTTGAGAGTTGCGGTAATACCCAGCCCGGTTTATGCATCTTGCGTTCGAATAGAAACACTAATGGAAACCAAATTATTTCTGCTAAATTTGGGTTATTTTGTATCTCATGTTGACTGTCTAGATGAAAGTCACAACTCCGCAATTTTTCCTATTAAATGAATTCTATGGTTGTTGGTCTCTCAATAACTTTATCACTTTATTAATTATATATGAATACATTTTTATGAAAGATTATTGTTTGTCGCGCTGAGTGTACTTTCTTCATTCTTTGAGTTTGATCTCCACTTGAGAATCCTGGTAAGGCAATTCTCTGGTAAGACCGCCCAAATATAAAGACATAGCGTTTTCTATAAATAATAGCAAGAGCACTGCACAGATATTCTGCCCAACGGAATTCCCAGATTTCCTTTACTGCTTCTGTAGTTAGCATGCGTCGGGTATATATGGATCTGAAATTAAGTAAAAAAATATATCTGTATAGATCTGTCAAGCTAGCGACAAACAGATATATTGTATGACAATTACCACAGGAAACGGAAGAAGCACAGGGCGGTTGGTACACATAGTTTAACGCATTTTACAGGAGGCACTTTACAGAAAATTCTGTGACTCCTGCTGAAAGGTGAATGATTAACCCGGCTCCAGGAGAGGGGCTGTCAGTGCTCCCCTTGCAAAAGGAGTTGTGAGGGGGCTGTAAAGGAGTCGTAAACTGTCCCCTCCTGAGGGCAGAAGTTGGCATATCAAATCCAGGGATTAACCAAAATGCGGGTTTCCTGGGCTTGGTCCGTAACTCAGCTGCGGGGTTTTATTCTGCGGACATCACTCAAGGGAGCAAACGCCGTGAATCTGGGATCGGGTCCCAGGCTTGGCAGACAGCTGACAGCAAGGGGCAGGGGGAAGCTCTGTTAGTTATCGTTCATCCCCACTTTGAGAAAAAGTGCATTTTTAGTTTATTTATGTCTTTTGGAAGGAGGAGGATTGGGTGCTGGCGTTTCTACAGCTCTCTCCCCAGCGGTGGAAAAGGAGATTTGAAGAAACAAACCAGAATAACAACCTCAAATGCCAGTTTCCCACTTTTCCTTTTCTTTCTTCTCCTTCAGCTGCTCCCTTGCACCTGACTTCCCCCACATTCACCCACCTGCCCAGCCGTGGGCGCACCCGTGGGCCTTTGCCTCGCGTTCATCCCGCCCAACCAGGAAGCCTTCTGCGGGGATGCGGTGTTTGGCTAAGCCTCACTCTCCCGTGATTTCCCCGGAAAAAGGCTGTGGCACCCTCCAACCCCCAGCCCCAAGCCAGCGGTGCTCCCCATATATATGTGCCTAAACTGCTTCTCTCGTCGCTCTGATCCCACACGCACCCGTGGCCTAAGCCTGGGCGACGGATGCCGAGGTGGGGCCGGGCTCCCCCCTCAATGCACCCTCGCTTGCTTCCCGGGCTCCCTTCGGGAAAAGCTTCAAGGTCTTTGGATAGAGGATAGTGGGTAGACACCATGGGAAATGGTGGTGTTATTATTTATAGCACGGTCTCCCTGCTCCGGTTGAGCGCCGTCTAAATATGAATTCACAGTATAGATAGCTAGTCTATAATTTGAATTAAAATCCCCCCAACGAGCCCGTCTCTGGCGAATTCTGAAATTCACAAATTCACAAGCCTAAGTTGACACAATGAGCCCATGGTGTCAATAAACCATGAGCGAGATGGAGAGATTGTCACTCCAGACCATAACAGTTCTGAAAGTGTCATTACCGTCTGTCCTGTCAATGAGCTCCAAATTAAGGACTATGAGAAACAGCGAGATAAAAGTCACCTTCTTGGCTCCATTATGGGCGATCGTGTCAGTGATCTGAGAATCACTGGAAAGCGATTCTCACCCACCCCCAACCCCCACCCCCACCCCCCACCCCGATTTTTTTTTTTTTTTTTTTTTTTTTCTCTCTAATGTACTTTTCAAGCCATGCCTCGGGGTGCCAGGGTTTGAGGTGCGCTGAGAGGAGAAGCAACCTTGAAGCACCCCAGGCTGTGCCTCAAGCTTTCCCATTGAAACTGCCGGAGCTTCTTTGGGAAACTGTGTGAATTCAACGGAGAAGCCAGAATAATTCCATCAAAACTGTGCTGGGGCCAAAGAGTACTTCATTTGATTTGGGCAGTACGTGTGATCCCATGAACAGACACTTTTTTAGACCATTATTTTCTGAAGTCAACACAAAGATGGTGAAGGGACAGACGGAAATAAAATAGGAGCCTCAACTTGAGCAAAAGACAATGCATCTCCATTTGAGATAGCCCCTTCCAGGCATTAGGACTTTCAGAAATTGTTCCCAGTTTCTCTCTCCTGAGAGCCTGAGAGAGTTAAGGGGACTTATTCAAGAACTGGAAACATTCAGTTCTGGATTTTCGTGTCTTTATGGGTTTAAGCAAAGCAGTTAGCGTTCTTCAGGAGGGGTTTTGTGTTTAATATACATGAGTTCATTCAACTACAATGGGAAAAAAAAACCTCATTTGTTCTTATAAAAGTAGTAAGGAAAGGTAACTTTAAATAGACTGTCAAAAAGGATCCCGCTCGAGGGGGTTGCCTTCCACTAAAGGGCCTACATTCAACTGTAATTTCACCCCGTTATGTTGCGCACTAATTCCTGAGTTTATCCTCACCACTGGTGCTTGATTTTCTGATTTATTTTTAAGGTCATGAAAGAAAAAGTGCGGGCTTCGGTTATGGTGTCCTCTGGGAAGGAGGTTGGGAGAATGCTGGTTTAGATGCAGGAAAAAAACTGTGAATAGTTTGAGGAGGCTGTTGGCTATTAATGAAGAGTCCTGGAAGCATGTTTGGACAATCGGTTTCTCCATTTATCGAGAAGCCTTTTTAAAGCGACTTTGATAGGTGCTGGGTGCTAGCCGGCTTTTCTGCTGTTTATTGTCTATGTTAAACTCGTCCCAGGATCCGAGTTTTATTTGTTTGTTTCAATTTCTCTTCTCGTGGCACTGGAAGAAAGCGGGGTCGGGTTGTTTTTCTTTTTTTCTTTCTCCTTTTTTTGCTCTTAACCTCCCCGCGTTTTGGTTTTTCAACGCCTCAACCTCCAGCGCGCTCATCCGTGCTGCGGACGCCGCCGGAGGGGAGGTGGCAGCGGGGCCACACGGAAAGCACTGCCGTACTCGCGCCCGACTCCCTCGGGGTCCCCTAATGTCAGCCGGGTTCCCCGAGCCCCGCGGCCCTGCGAGGGCGAAGGCCGTGTGCTGGCCTCCCGGCCGCACGTGTGCTAGCCCGGAGATTTCATGAGGGAGAAAGACGATGAAAGGGGAGGCCGGGAGGACCGCGGAGCTCCTTCTGCATTCCCCGGCTTTCAAGGGTCCTTAGAGCCCTTGAATGAAATTACTGAGCGAAACGGGGTCTGGCGGGAGCAGTCGTGTCTCGCCCCCCTCCTCGGTTTGTACGTGTAATGCCACTTCTGAGAGCGACAATCGGGCTGCTTGCTGGACAGGCAGGGACAAAAAGGAGATTAAACCGTTTTAAATAATAATAAAAAAATATCCAAAACGTAAGCAGAGTGGATTACACTTGCTCCAGCGCCTCGGTTCCCCTCAGATTCCCCTAAGAGCCGCCCTGGGGCCTCGCATAGCGGCGGCCGCGGGCTGTGGCAGTGGTGGGGGACACGAGGGGGGGCACCCGGGGAGGCCGGGCAGCCCTCACCCGCGCTTGGCTCCGCCGAACTTGGGAAATTCTTCTGAGCTTGTTCTGTTGTCTCTGGGTCTCCGTCCGTCTCCGTGTTAGATGTTGTGGCCGAGGAAACCCCGCACTTTCCTTCACTCAGGATGGTGCAGGAGGCTGGGGAAGGCGGCCCAGACTGGCCGGGCTGAAGGGTTCCCCCTGCCCCCTCCGCGCGAAAGGTGTTCCTCATTCTAGGGCATTTCAGGATGTATCTCCTCAACTTTTCCTTGGGAGACTACCGTAAACTTACCGTGTGATATCTGAATTTCCCAGAGATTGTGGTTGTCAGTGCGTTTAAACTTCCCTGGCTAACTTCGGCTACTGAGCGCTGGGCTGCTGTAGCAGGGGAGAGGGAATTTTTCTGTACATTTTCGTCTTTGTTTTTTGGTTTTTTTTTTTTTTTTTTTTTTTTTTACGTAATGAAATTAAAACTTTTGGAGCTCATAGTTGACATTTTGTGGAAAATTGAGTTATCAAGGCAGTAATTATTTCACAGGGAGATAAAACTCTCATAGCCCTAACTGTCAAATAAGGCCCTTTTCAGATTTTAATTACAAAATAAAATTAGTCTACTCTTCCTCGGAAGGGTTGGTGAGTGGCTAAACAGAGCTTTCCCCAATACTGGTGGTCGTCAAACTCTGCTAATTAGCAATGCTGAGAAATTCCAGTTAACAAGGACATTCTCTAAGTCTCTGCAGGTTCCCTGCCGTTCGCCTTCATTTCCATAAGAAGATTAAGAGTGGAGGGGAACACACTCAAATGCAGATGCAGAAAAGAAGCGTTTTTAACAAGCATCATAATAGTAAGATGCTTGGCTAGTTCTCACCTAATTACTGCAAGTTAAACCTCTATTTGCAGCTAAGGACAAAAAAATGGGGCTGCAATCTCCCATCTCCACAAGGCTGCTTTATAGTTTGCTTTAGACTGGTTACTAGCAGGTTTAGGGGGGGAAAAAAATAATATGAAAATCTGTATATTATTTCAGATACAGTTAACAGGATAGGTTGTATCCTTGGGGCTCTTAGAGAAATTGGCGAGTGTTAGAACAATAAATACGTAAAATCCAAGTAGTTAACATTTTCTTTTCAAGACAATCATAAACTGGAAATAAGAGTGTGTGTGCCGCAGAGCCCATCCCTGGGAAGGTTTGCAGACTGTTTGTTTAATGTAGGCCTTTTCATTTCCATAAATTATACCAAAGGCAACGATTTTTTAAATCCACTTGGATTAAACCGTCCCTCTCCAGGCCTCCCTTCTAACGTGGCTATGTTCTTCTAGAAAGTGGTGGTGTCATTGTTATTAAGATAGAAAATCAGGGACCATTTCATGTGTTGGTTTTTTAATTTTATTTTATTTCATAGCCAGCATCTCGCTCTGCTGCAGTTTCTGCCCGGTGTGTGTGTGGACATATCCACAATCAAGCACAGCTCCATGCCCAGAGGAAAGGCAGGAAATGCCCCAAAAGAGCCACCCCCTCACCTTATTTTCTGCAGTGCATTATTATGTATATGTGCCAGATAGCTTATTGCATCGATAATTAAAACTGTTAATTAAAATAGAGCTGTAAATACTCCCGATAACACAATTGTTAGGCATTTCCCATCCTTTATCCATATGATAAATGCAATTAGGGAAGTGCCAGGCCCTGAAAGACCCCCGGGGTGCACCCGTCGCCCTGTCCCGCGTGGAGCACAGGGCCACGCACCCCCACCTTACACCACTCCCACTCCCCTCCGCTACAGCCAGAGCGAAACGGCACTTGGCCTGCTCACAGCCAGCACTCAGTTATCGGGTTATTATTACGATCAACACCACCCTTTGTTTTATTTTAGAACTTAAATATACCTAAGTTTTTTTTTTTGGTTGGGTTTTTCTGTTGCTGATGTTGTGGGGGTTTTTTGGTTTATTTGGGTGTGGTTTGGTTTTTTTTTTGGTGGTTTTTTGTTTGGTTTTTTTTGGAGGGGTGGAGGTTTTTTTGTGAATAACGTTATCAACTGTAGACCACAGAGAGAACAATAATAACGTAAACAGCCACTGTGCCCTCAGGAGTGTCTGGGCAATCAGAATTCGTTTATATCCTGCATCTCGTAATTTGCACCTATTTTTCGACGGTTTAACCTATCACTTATCTAGGGGTTATATATACATTTTCTAATTAGATTGAACCCGATAGGATTTATTTGAATAATCCACAGGCAGAAAAAAAAAAAAAAAAAAGATGTCTCCCTATTCGTTGGCTGTTTTTTATTATCGTTGTTATTATTACTATTATTTAGATTGGACGTAATTGCCCGGTCCCTTCCCCCCCGCCCAAGCTGCCCGTCCCTTTTCCGGCTCCTGCAGGAGCCTCTGCGCCCGGGGCAAGGCCTGACCGGCAGGGGGCGCCGCAACGCCGCGGCTGAGTACGTGCGGGACAGCCGGGCGCTGCACAGCTCCGCGCCCGCCGAGCCCCCGCACCCCGGCCCCTGCGCGGGGTCCCCCCCTCCGTCCCGATCCCCCTCCGCCTTTAAGCTATGAGGGGGCCGGAGAGAAAGGTGGAGCAGCCCCACCGGGGGGGGGGAGGCGGGGAGCAGCGCGGGGTACGGCGGATGGGGCGGTGCACGTGGAGCAGGGTCGGGCAGCGGCTCCCCCCTCTCACGCTCCGCATCCCCTCTCCCCTCCTTCCTTTGTCGTCAAGTGCGTTTTAGCAACAAAGATCGCAACAAGAGAGTGGAAGTAAACTTATCCGAGGCTTTGTGCGGCCCGTGTAGTAACAACAAGAGAAATAGCAGGGCCTATTTGTAGTGCCCGAGCACTTCCCTCCTCCCCGCTCTGAACCCCTCTCCACTTTCCCCACCGCTGCCCGCACTAGGGTCGCGGGCAACGTTAGGCCGAGGGCCCAGACCCTGACCCTGCCCCTGCAGAGGGGGTCCCTGCCTAGCTTTGTACATTTGGGTGACCCGTCTTTGCACTGGACAACCCCAGCCTCCGATGCCGCAGTCTGGAGGGAATGGCTTGGTGCGGTGCGCTACGGCCGGAACGGAGCAGGGCGCGGGAAGGGACAGCCTCTCCCTGGGGTTCGCGGAGCAAACTCGGCTCCCGGCAGCGGCAGGCAGGGGAGAGGCGCTGTGCAGAACCTGGCCGGGGCTCCGCTTCCCCGGAATCCTGGCGCTCGCCGGCGGTGGCATGTGCTCGGCGATCCGGGCCGGCCTGGACGGGGAGAGCGCTGCACACGCCGGGCCCCGCGCAACCGGGGGGATGCTGCGTCCCAAGAGGCAAGGGCAAATAGGGGTGGGGGCAGGGGAGAAGCCGTTCACTCTCGCTCGCCCCATGGCTTCTCCCAGCCTCAAACCAACACCAAATTTAAAAAAAAAAAAAGGCGGGGGGGGGAACCCCATGTAGCAACAATGCTGTTTACCCACTTCCTCCAAAAGGCGTGTGTGACCTGTTGCTGGAAGGGGGGGATACAAAGGCTTCCCAGTGGCTGCCTGGGCCGCCTCCGGGCCCGCCTCCCCGCCGAGCCGGCCCGGCGGCTCCGAGCCCCCGCCCCGTTTCATGCAAAACCGGGGGTAGAGACTTGTCCTCAGTGGCGGAGCCGCCGCGCGCTGATTGGCCGGGGAGAGCACATTTATTCCCTGACAAGCCCCCATCACATGGATGGTTGTCTATTAACTTGTTCAAAAAAGTATCAGGAGTTGTCAAGGCAGAGAGAGAGTGTGTGTGTTTGCAAAAGGGGGTAAAGTAGTTTGCTGGCTCTTTAAGACTGAGGTGGAGAGAGAGAGAGAGAGAGAGCGACGGGCAGAGAAAAGGGAAAAAGGAGGAAGAAGTTTTTTAAAATCGAGGCTCCGGCGGCAGTAATAGTAGTTATTAGCATTATTAATCAATCAGCGAAGAGGAAGATCCCGATCTTGATCCAAGCGTGGTTTTGGGGAGTCCCCCTCCCCCCTTTCCTACCCCTCCCTAGAAAAAAAAAAAGTCCTACTCGGGACTTCGCTGCGGCTGATCCTCGCTTCTCTGCTCAAGGCTGGTTTCAGGCAAAATTAGTTTGAATGTACAACATGATGGAAACCGAGCTGAAACCTCCCGCCCCCCAGCAAACTTCTGGGGGAGGCACAGGCAACTCCAACTCGGCCGCCAACAACCAGAAGAACAGCCCGGACCGGGTGAAGCGCCCAATGAACGCGTTCATGGTGTGGTCCCGCGGGCAGCGCCGGAAAATGGCCCAGGAGAACCCGAAGATGCACAACTCCGAGATCAGCAAGAGGCTCGGGGCAGAGTGGAAACTTTTATCCGAGGCGGAAAAGAGACCCTTCATTGACGAAGCCAAGCGGCTCAGAGCTCTACACATGAAGGAGCACCCGGATTATAAATACCGACCCCGGAGGAAAACCAAGACCCTCATGAAGAAGGATAAGTACACGTTGCCGGGGGGCTTACTGGCGCCGGGCACCAATACCATGACGACTGGGGTAGGGGTTGGGGCCACCTTGGGAGCTGGGGTGAACCAGAGGATGGACAGTTACGCGCATATGAACGGCTGGACCAACGGAGGCTATGGGATGATGCAAGAGCAGCTCGGCTATCCGCAGCACCCGGGCTTGAATGCTCACAACGCGGCGCAGATGCAGCCCATGCACCGCTACGATGTGAGCGCCCTGCAGTACAACTCCATGACCAGCTCGCAGACTTACATGAACGGATCCCCTACCTACAGCATGTCTTACTCCCAGCAAGGGACCCCAGGCATGGCCTTGGGCTCCATGGGATCTGTGGTCAAGACGGAATCCAGCTCCAGTCCCCCTGTAGTCACTTCCTCGTCTCATTCAAGGGCTCCTTGCCAAGCTGGGGACCTTCGGGACATGATCAGCATGTATCTACCAGGTGCTGAAGTACCAGAACCAGCTGCCCCAAGCAGACTTCATATGTCCCAACACTACCAGAGTGCACCTGTTCCTGGCACAGCCATTAATGGCACACTCCCTCTATCACATATGTAAGACAAAGGGGCCGGGGGGGGGGGGGGGGAGGGGGGAAGAAAAACTAAACAAAACAAACAACAAAAAAATCTTTTATTAGAAATTCTGGACTTTTTTTTTTTTTTTTTTCTTTTTGGACTATTTTTGTACAGAGAAAACGCGGGGCGGGGGGCGGGGGGGGGGGGGGGACACAGAAATTAAACCGACAAGGAACTTGTATAGATCTCAGAGGGGAAGCAACTACACAAAACTTTTGAAAGTTCTAGTGAAAACGGTAGGAACTTTGCAGAAAGTTTGCAAAAGTCTTCACCAATAATATTTAGAGCTAGACTCAAAGAGCGAAGAGGAAAATGTTTTAATATTTGCAGGCAACTTTTGTACAGTATTTATCAAAAGTAACATGGCAATCAGAATGTCCATTGGTAATAGAGGGAAAGGAAAAAAAAAACCAAACTCGCGAATTTGCCAATTATTTTTTAAAAATAGACTCTTACTGGAGCTTTGTGGCTTTGGCAGCTGGATTTGTAGCAGCTGCAAGAGAGGAGAGGAAATTATTTTACATCATTTGGACATTTTAATTGTTTTAGAAATTGTACAAAAGACACAAAAGGTAGGATGAGTACTTGCGAACCATGGGCTTGGTTTGCTGTGAAAAGGCAAACATTTAGATTGTACTAAATTTATTTTTTTTTTAATCTTACTCTTGTTAAAAAGCAGAAATTGCCATGCAGGTTCACACACCGTTTGTTAATTTATAATAACTTTTTGTTTCCAGACTTCATTCTGTTCAAAGAAAAGAAAAAAAAAAAGCAAAAATATTTACCAACCTGAAATTACTGTGTTTGAAATATTTTCTTATGGTTTGTAATATTTCTGTAAATTTATTGTGATGATATTTTAAGTTCTTTTTTTTTTTTTTTTTTTTTTTTTTTCCTCTCTATTTTCCGTAGTTGTATTTTAAAGATTCGGCTCTGTATTATTTGAAATCAGTCTGCCGACAGTCCATGTATATATTCGAACTAATACCATCCTTATAACAGGTATATATTCAAGTTAAGTTTTTACTCCATTATGCACAGTTTGAGATAAATAAATTTTTGACATATGGACACTGAAGTTCCGCTTGAGTCTTGGATTTATTTTTGTAACGCAAGATGTTTTTTAAATAATTCATGCTGTGGAAGGTTTCATCGTAGCCAACTGAGTATGATAAATAATGCAGCGATATATGGGACACATTAATATTTTTATATGGCTGGATAGAGAAGGCGCGATAGCTGTAATGGAGTAACGGCCGGTGTCTCCTGCGGGGGGACGGGAAGGCGGCGGGGGACGCTCGTTTCCCTGTTCCTTTCCCTCCGGAGCCTTCGAGTACGGGGGGTAATGGGGGCTCACAGTCGTCTGCTTTTGGACACTTGTTGCCGCCGGCGGGGCCGAGAGGCTAGCTGGGCTCGGGAGCGGAGGCCTGGGCCGGGGCCCTGAGAGCGGCCGCCTCGCTGGCAGTTACGGATCATTTACTTCTCTTTTCCCCACGGTGCCTTCTCCCCCGGTCCCTGAGGGGCCCCTGGCCTGGCGCTGGACTGAGCGCTCCCCGCTCCCTCCCTTTGTTCCGGACTTCCCAAACTTTCCTCTCCTGGCTCCTGGGCAGCGCAGGAGGTGAGAGGTGGGGGTAGGGGGGTTGCTTGGCCGGACAAAGGTGAGAAACAGCAAAAAAGGAACAAACAAACAAACCCAGTAGAATGCCAGAGACTTTCACGCTTTGTAACAGCTCTTTTTTGAATCCTATTTCTTAAATTGCCAGCGCGGTGTAATCACGTTTCGGACACTCTCCACAGCCGGTCACAGAGCCAAAGAGAAGCGGTGGCGCCCGCCAAATAGGAGGAGAAATATGCCAGCCGTGCCAGGTAGAGTGTTAATTTGTACAGTTGTAGCCGCAATCGCCGAGGAGGCGGCTCCGCGGTGCTGCGCGCTGGTGGCCGCGGGCTGCGTTTCGTTCAGCGACAGGGCCCATCGGCCAGGACAGACCAGGGGCCGGTGTGCTGCAGAGCTGGGCAGCCGCTGCAACAGTCCTCAATCCACCCCTGAAGCCCTAGGGTTTATATGAGACTCCTAAGGCGGCTGCGATTTCCCTTGGGAAACGCGCGAGGCACAGATGCAAGTAATAATGTTGTGGGTTTTTTTTTAACGGGGTATGAAATTGAGAGCACTGTGCTTGCAGACCGGTCCTGTCTTCTGCTAATTGTGCGTTGTGCGTGGCAAGGAAAGGATCCGATGGTTGGCTTGGCACAGAGTGGGCATTCCAGAATGGGGGGCAAGTGTTAATCAGCTTTTTTCTCTAGTATTTCTGGTCGGTCACAGGATTTCACTTCAGCTCGGGGAGGAAGAAGGCAGGGAAAGCAAAAACAAAAAACCAACAACCCCAAAACCCCACACATACACAAAAAAAAAAACCCCACCCCACGAAAAAGTTCCCTGACTGGCTCTGGTTTTCGTTTGGTAGTGCCATTGCCTCGGCTCCGATCTGGCCTCCATCCTGGAAGCCTGGTGTCCAGCTGAAAAGCAACATCGCCAGATGAGAAGATGTGGAGTACTGCTCATTGCCTGGTTTTGTAGTTCAGTTCCCTTTGTCCCTTTGATTTCTGCACCATCTCGATATTTGGTCAGCACAGCAATTTTTGCAGATTCCCAACCTTCTCTACTTCTTTTACGTTAATGCAAGGAGTAAAATGTTCTTTTTCAGAATGTGAGCATTTGCTATGCATCTGGGGATTATTCACGTGGTAACGAGCCCGCAACCCCGCTCCCACTCACCTCGCTGGGAAAAGAGAGCAAGGATGAAAACCCAGTTGATATCGCAACTCCGTTTTTTTAAAGGGAATCTTAGCCAATTAACAGCAATAAAACCTGGTCCCTTTCTGAAGCGCTAACTAAAATAATCGAGAGGGGTAGCTGGAAATGTTGTTCGGTTTACAATTTGCATAAAGAAGGCAAGCTAATACCACTAAACAAAAGGCACTAAGCCACATATTCAGGCTTAGTGACTTCAGCAACTTTTTATACGGGCAATTTGTTTAAGCTTAGATTTTGGAGTACGCTGGAATATATGTGGTTGAAATCTGATCTTCTTTGGACAGATTCCTTGCATCCATCCATCCGTCCATCCATCCATCCATCCATCCATGCATGCATCCATCCATCCATCCATCTGCTTAGAGGAGAACCCAAAGTATTTCACACGTACAGCTGAACAATTTCATTTTTAACGTGTTACTTGGAGGAACGCCATTGCCCACTGCTCATTTTAAATTCAACACTTTCAATAATCCCTTTGACACCTGAGCCATTATCCTGAGTTTTCGTCTAGGGCAGCTGAAATGTGTAGCGGAGTTCATGGATGTGTTTTTGTTTTGGTTATTGAAGACCTTTTGGGTTCTCTGTGTGTTCTCTCTCGTGAATTGTATGCTCCATAGTCCGGGTGATGTTCAGTCCAAGAGCGCCAGTGTAATGTTTCGCTAACCTTCTACAGGGCCGAAATGAACCCAAGGATAAGATTATCTTTTCCCTTGTGATTTTTTTTTTTGTTTGGTTGGGTTTTTTACAGCTTTTTAAGGACTGGAGTGTTAAAATATTTTGCAGAACTGGAGAGGTAGATTAGCAGAGTTTCTTGCCAAAGCTGGGAAGCTGGTATTACAGACTGTCCCGGGGGAAATCGCTCACATTAACCACTAAATGAATATTTGACAAGGGCTCATTCGGGGGTATTATTACTACAAACGGGTCCCTACTGGACTTTCCAAGGGTCAAAGAGCAATGGTTCAATTAATTATTTAGACTGTTAGTAGATTTGGTTGTAATAGCTGTACTTATTTCTGCGACCGACAGCTTCTTGCGGTGGGGAATGTGGGGAGGGAGAGGCTCTGCCTCGCAGCCCCGGCTCCAGCAGGGACGGGCAAGCGGCCGCTGGCTGATATCAGACTTTCCCTGCCCCAGACGACGTTTTTATTCCGTGACATGCCCACGGGCGCTATTGTAGGACCTCGGGGCGGTGGTGAGCCCAGCAGCAGAGTGTTCTCTCGCAATATTCATTGCTCCTCATACCCAACTGGCTGCAGCCGTATGTATCTGCCTCCGAGAAGGAGGTAGATAGCCCAACAATTTAAGTAGTATATAATATAGGTCCCACTGAAAGAAATAGGGCCATTACTGATAGGTGTGATTAGATACACTTAAGTTATTTAAATCCTGATCTAACTCAAATAGTAAAATATAAAGCCCGCTGAAGTGCGGACGAGATTTCCGAGGATACGTGCAAAATGCTGACTTTGAGATGGCAGGAGAGCCTCCTCTTTGAGTTTTTTAACGCCAGCTAGCCTCGCCTGACACTGTCGTTTCAACGTTTTTTTGTTTGGGGGGGGGGGGCGAGAAAAGGGAGGATTATTTTGTTTAATTTCTACAACAAACATGTCCGCAGCAGTAGATACTAAAAAAAAAAAAAAAAAAAAAAATTGTTGGGAGTGTGCGATTAGGTGACAATAATATATGTTGAATGAATAAGAGATAAGCTGCAAGGGGGGAGAGGGAAGCAGTAATTACAAACCCAATTCATTCAGCTTTTCAGGACTTTTGTTGTGGGAGCT
Organism: Psittacula echo; assembly: GCF_963264785.1. Lineage (NCBI taxonomy): Eukaryota > Metazoa > Chordata > Aves > Psittaciformes > Psittacidae > Psittacula > Psittacula echo. Next base: position 30,804,959 of record NC_137740.1, on the reverse strand, counting down.
CCATTGACGGGCTTCGAGCTGCCAGTTTTCTCACATTAAAAAGAACTGATCAGCGCCTCAGGGGGACAAGCAACACCGCTTAACTGCATAGTGATGGGGTCCTCATTTAGAGCCATTACAACAAGAAAATTAAACAGAGCCTTTGTGTGCACCAGGTTTACTTTTCAATTGCTGACAGTTTATAGCTAACTGCTCAGAGATTGAAGTTTGATTGCGGTTTGATCGCCTGCTAGTTAGCACCACCGCTATTTTAGTTTTGGTAATTAAAACCCAGTTTTTCTGGCGATGGCACGGAGAATTGCAAGAAGTTTTGATGCTATTTTGCTTTTGAGGAATCAGCTCGCTTGGCGAGGACGTACCGCGCTGCAGTGAGTGTGGGGAATCTTTCGTTTCCGAGCTGCAAAGAAAAGGAGCCCCCGAATGGGAATTCCTGGAGCTGCACGTTCGGCTGGGCGAAGCGCGAGGGCGAGCCTCGCGCCCGGGCCGACACCGCGGCGGACGCCCGCCGGCTCAGCCCGGGGCCAGCGCTGCCCGCTCCGCGTCCGCTCCGCTCCGCGCCCCGGGCCGGCGGAGCAGCCCGTGCTGGCAGGTGGCGGCCGGGCGAACGGGAGGAGCGGAAAGGAGGGAGGGAACAAAGCAAAACCCCGAGCCTTGCCGTGATGAATTTAGAGCTTCGCTTCTGGAGTATGCAGCGGATTTGCTGTGGCTGTGCATGTGTGTGTATATTTGTGTGTGTATCCGTGTGCGCCTGTGCGTGCCAGGGGAGGGGGCGCGCCGAAACGAGTTGTAATTTTTCTTTATAATTTAGCGAGGCCAGTAGAGACCTGGGGTCAGACACTTGCTGCATGGAAAGGCCCGTCCCTGCCGGCCCAGGTCCTTCCTCCGGAGCACGCCGCATCGCCGAGGACCTGCTGGCGGGAGCTGCGAGGAGAGACCTGCTCGGGGTCCCTGCATGGATAGAAGTAGGGCCGCGGAAGTTTCTCACGGAGTTTGTCTTTAGTAATTCCGGCTGCAGGAACCAGTGCAGTGTGTTGCCTTGCAACACCTCTACCATGTGGATGAAAGCTTTTACAGAGGGGCTTTAGGTCTTTTCTTTCCTTTTAATTTTCCATTTTTAATTCTGCTAGGGTTTCTATGTGTTTTGTTTCCATACCCCTCCCCAGCTAAAAGTACCTCTTCCTCTCCCCAGATGAGTTTCAGACTCAAGTCACTGAGCGGTTATTCTAAGGTGGTTTTCTTCTTCAGAGGAATGAGCGGCCTCGCAGTACGAGGGGTTCCTCGGGGCGCCCCATGGGGCAGAGAGCTTCCAGCCCCTTCCCGCGGGCTCCGGTGGAGCTGGCTGGGGCCAAAGCGGCCAAGCTGCCAGTTCCTGGGGGCAGCGGGACCCCAGCAAGCCCGGGGCACAAAGCTGGGCTGTATCTTCTAGGCTCCCCAAAGCGCGTTACTCTCCCCGGAGGGTAGTGGTTGGCACGGGTCTGTCCCGGCCGGGATGTGCTCTCACTCCTGGGCAGCTGCCCCGGGGAAGCGAGAGGAGAGGCCCGGCCCCCTGCTGGCTCCCACGCCCCAGGACCTCGGTGACCCCATCACCTCTGCAGCAGTTAGGGCTGATGACGTCATGTGAATGCTTTTTCGCACAGAAAGTTGTGATTACTGGGGGGTAGTATAGAAGAGGGGGAAATCCCACTGGCCGCTGGAAAGAAACAGGCATCTGCGGATCCTTTCGCGCGGGAAGTCTCCAGAGGAGTGTCTTGGGACACACTCACACACATCCAAGTCTGCGGGCCTGATTCTGCCAACCTGCCTCTCCTCCTACGGGCAGCTCCCGGCCGGGCTAGAGGAGCTTACTCGGGCGAGTAACGACGCCCGGGGCCAGCTTCATTAGAGCTAACCCCCTGCCGAGCTCTGTGGGGCTGCCGGGCAGGCGGGCTGTGTGCGCGGCGGGAGTGGGGGCTCTGGAGGCTCCGGAGGCTCCTAGGACCGCGGCTGGAGTCGGGAACGGGGCCGAGGCTCCTGCCGGTGGTGTGGGTACCACGGGAGAAGCTCTCCAACGTGTTCCTCTGGCATTTCTTGGAATGATGGTTCCTTTAAGCTCTTACAAATTGCAAAAAGTTGCGGAAGACACAGAAATAATTAATGTATTAAAAAAAGCTGCAAATTCCTCAGGAGGCACCTTATCAACTCCAGCCACACTGGCTTCATCCCTCCTCGTATGCTAATGCCTCGTGACGTCACCGGCGCCAGATTGAATGTGAATCAGTTATGAAATTATTAGTTTTAGCTCAAAGCGCAATCTGGCTCTTCCGTGAGTGGGGTTTGCCTTGCTGCGGGTTCTTGCTCCGTGTCCTTCCCACGTTATGCACACATAGTAGTTGCGACTTCCTGATATGAATCCCCATTTCCAAAGCACACATCTGAACGGGGGGTGATGTAAAGAAACCCATAGATTAATTGGGTCCCTTTTCTGAGGCGGCTGTGTCTTCCTTATCGATACACACATTACACTCGAAAACAGGCAATCGGATTTCCTCCTCCTTTGCAGGTAGGCAAGAGCTCCTTGTGATTTATTCTGTTAAGATCCCACTGAGGGAGTATGATTCCTTGCCAGTGTAGGAAAAAAAATACCCAGGAGTATTCGCTTTTGCTCGCGATAGAGGAAAGTGGGCCAGAACGGGGGAAAGACAAATCTTTTTTTGTTTGTTTGTTTGCTTCAAATAGAAAGGGTTTGATTTGAGCTTTGGAAAAGGAGAGTAGCCCAGCGGTGCAGAGCCAAGGGACCCAATCGGAGAACAATGGGCATTAACACCGTTTCATTCGCTGAGGCCACTCTAATTAGATGTCTAGATCCGGTGAGGTCAAATACCTGAATCTAAACCCCTCGGCTCGGTTCCTTTCGCTTGTAAATGCTTTTGAAAAACGGTACTGGAAGAAAACAAACTAACCCCCATATTCCCCGCAGTCCCTTTGGTGGAGTTTTGCCTAGAAAAACTTTCTCTCCGGGGTAAGGGGGCCGAGCGCCCCTCCTGACGACACCGGGCCCCTCGGCGACCCCTGCTGGGCCCCCCCAGTGATCTTCCCTTCGGCGCTGAAGGCCACTTCGGTCTCTTTGGCTGTTTCTTTCTCGCCGTCTCCTGAGAGCAGACTGCTCCGTTACCATGAATTATGAATAAACATAACTCTGTCTCCTGGCGGGGGGGGGGGGGGGGGCGATGTCGGGCCTGTGTCCCCAGGAGCCACGGGATCCGCGTGGTGGGAGGTGGCCCCGGCCCCACTCCTTTCTCCACAGTCCCCCGAGCAAGGGGAGGAAAAAGGAAGGGAGAAAGAAAAAGTTGTAACTGGACGAGAAGTGAGTTTTCTGACTAATGAAACCCAAAATGAGTGGCGAATATAAAGTATTGTGAGATTTCTTCCGTGTTCCCCCGGCACTGATTTGCAATACTTTTTTTTTTTTTTCTTTCTCTCTCCTTGTGTGTTGGTTTGAAAAGCAGGAAGAAATGTAATGAATTGAGTGCTGTCAGAGATGTCTTCTCTGTTGATGTGGTGAATGGCAGTAGCTCCCTGATCCAGTGCAGGTGCAGTAGAGCTGGGGAATAAAAGAGGGGGGCTCTCTGTTCAGTGGAAAAAGCACATTCCCTACAATAGACCACACACTGCCAGCCAGCACGGCATCAGCTCACACTCAGACTTTTTTCGTCTCTTTCCACAGTCCTGAGCTCACAAAATGGCTATACACTAGCACTAGTTAGGGTTTGCTTTTAATGAACAGTTGTGACTCCTTTGACCAACATTTAAATCTGCTGTGCACTCTCTGAAGACAGGTCTGTTTTGATCACAGGTTTTAAAAAATAGCCCGTTTCCGCGCAAGGCGGCTCGCTCAGGGCCATCAGATACATCTTATTGCAAATGGGTAAAAAAAAAAAAAGCGCTCTCGATTAATAAATTACATTTTCCAAGTGCTCCCAACGGAAGAAAGTTTTGTTGTTGGGGTTTGTTGTTTATTTGTTTGGTCCTTTTTGGGGGTTTAGTGGTTGTTTTCGTGGTTTTGTTTGTTTTTTTTTTCTTTTTTTTTTTAATATATATATATATATATATAAGAAACTGTCTTGAGGAGGAGGAGACACTGTTTTTAAATGGATGAGATGGACTAATCCTATACGTGAAAGTGTACTAATCCTGTTTAGAGATAACCTGTCTCCTTTTTGGCTTAATGTATTATCCTTATACAAGGATAAAAACTTTGCGTTCCCATTAATTCAGTCTGGACTGGGGTTTCTTGGCTTACTTCCGCCACTTTTTTTTTTTTTTTTTCTGTGTGGTTGCTGTTTGTTTTGTTTTTTCCCCTCCCCTCAGTGCATTGCTTAGCGGAAGCTCCGTTGTTACACTTGGTTATTCAAGTTTTAGTCCAAATTATTTCCAGAGTGAGGGTTCACTCCCCAGCAAAGGGTCTTATTGATTCTGTCCCTCTCTGCCTCGCATTTGATGTGGCTTGTCCTGTCTTGACCAAGCCAATGAGCCTGGATTTTCGCAGCATCTCGGAGCAGCCTTCTCTCGCACCTATCCTGGGAGAAGTAGATTAAGCTCTTTTGGATATACTTCCGATGAATTGCACAGAGGATAATTTTTCGGCGTTTTCTTATAAAAACCCATGTTACTGTGAAAGTTCCTTTTTTCCCTAATCGTGTTAACAAGTATCATCAAATCCAGGAACAGTTTGGCAAAGCGATTCCTTGCCTGAACACTGCTAAAAGGGAGCAGCTGACAGCTAATCAGTTATTACCTGAGCTCCGACCCACACACACTCCCCCACTCCCCCCCTCCCCCCCCCCCAGCTGATAACAAAGCGTATTGAAAATAAATTACATTAGAAATAACAGTCGGATGCCGATGGGTGTCTGGAGCACGTTTGCAGGGGTCAGATCATCCCGCGCTCAAAAGGGGGATCTTGTCTACATAGGAGAGAAGAGATTCTATGGATGAGCCTATTGGAGAAATACAACCCGTTTACACTTTGTTGTCGGGATGTTTCAAACATGCCAGAGCATCACCACCTGACAGCACCTTCTTTATTGACAACAAGTTGGAGCTCTCCCAGTCCCAACCTTCTCGCCGTTGCAGGTTGAACAGTAAAAGGAGGAAGGTTGGAGCTTCGGGGAGGTGTTCCCCAGCCCCCGGCTGGGTGTCTGCAGGGTGCCGGGCACCGCCAGGGAGAAAGGGGCGCGACAAGCCGCTGCTCTCGGTTCCCACTCGACAGCTTTTGTGTCCCAGCGCTGCACACCCAGAATTAATCCTCCTTCTTACCGCTTACAGCCCGGACCCAAGGGGCAACTCAAACCTATTTAGATCGCCTTGGTTGGTTGCACAAATTTAAGTGGCAAATGAGTTATAAACCTAATAACCGCTTTAATAAAAATAATTATTTGATTATGGCAGAAGAAATGTTCTGGAGTGCAAGGATGCGGCTGGGTTTGCGTTTTGGTATCAGTAAGCTCTTTTTTGGATTGAAATCAAACGCCTTTAAAAACATTACTCTGGAAAAAAGAAAAAAAAAAATCCCAAACCAAAATGCTCCCCAAACCCCAATCCGAACCCGAACCTTACAGCAACGAAAACCCGCCGCGATTCGGGAGGTGTTGCAGAACATTTCTCGTGCTATTCGGGAGAATTAATTTGCAAACAGAAAAATCCAGATGAGATTTGACTGTCTTTGAATTAGTTGAAAACAATCAAGACGGGGAACAATTAATCACAACCGCTGGTACCTCTCCCACTTTTTTTTTTTTTTTTTTTTTTTTCCGTTAAGGATGAAGTTTCTGCCCCTCTTTCAAGTGAATTTACACTCCTGGTTTTACAAGGAAAAGTGAGGATGCAACAAGACCAGTCGCGTTGTCCTCTCTATACCTTTAATGCTAGCATATTGTTTGATTACTAATTCGAGTTAATATGATCTTTATGGCAACATAACAGTGGATAATTGGCCCTTTTTCTGAACAACAATGTAAATCACAATCGCTTTATTATTTAATAACGTCAAACGCTTCGTTGGATTGGCCCCGACAGAGAAGACCTTTTCTTTCTAGGCAGTGTTGTTGAGAAAGAACAATGCAGATCTAATTGTGGAGATTTCAGAAGTTGGCTCCTGTAAATGAACAGCTTAGATATGGAAGTTCCAGCAGATGTCTGCACTTTTCCCTGTGACAAACCTTGTAACCCCCCTTCCTCCCCCACTGCCCTGTCCTCCCTCCTCCCCGACTTATTGAAGATTTTTTGTTCTCACATCCTAGCAACAACCTAAATCTTCGAGTCGCAAATACACCCCTTTCCCCTCGTTGCTATACAGCACTTTACATGCCAGGCTTAACCGTACAGACCAAATTAGCGCCTGGCCCAAGCCACCCCTCGCTCTCTCTTCGTCCCGTCCCACCCCGCCTTCCCCCCCGCCACGGCTGCAGGCTGGGGGGGGGGTCGGGCCGGCGGTGGGGCCCCGGGGAGGGGTTTGGTTTCCCGACTTCCAGCTCCGTAAAGGTGCCGGTGGTTTGTACTGCAACAGTTTGGAGGCGCCTGCAAGTTGCGGACCCTGGTCTGTGGCAGGAAACATGCCGGGGCCCGCCAGCCCTGGGGGGGGGGCGGTGCGAAGGGCCCCATCGGAAACCCCCATATGCTACCCACTGTCCCGGAGGGGTGCACCCAGAGGGTGTCCGACTTCCCTTGTCCGTCTCAGCTGACCCGAACCCACACGGCTCCAGCGTGGCATGAACAACGAACCTGCCCTGGGGCGGGGGGCACGGCTGCGGGACAGGGACTCCCTTCGGGATGGCTCCGAGGGAGAAGCTGCGCAACTTCGGGTCCGAGGGGCACATGCATATCAGCACACATCCATTCTCCCGACCCTGGGCTGAGTGCTGCTCTGCAGAGCGACCCGCACTTTAGGCTCTGCGCGGGCTTTTCTCTTGCGTTAGAGGCCCAGATCGGCCTGTTGGGGCGGCGAATCCCGCTCCCCTCATGCGCCGCCAGCCCCTCCGAGGGTAATTCCGTGGAAAGGAGGCGCTTTGGCGGAGGAGCCGGCAGCGCTGAAGCCGCGGCTCGCTCCCCAGCTCCGATAATGCTGGCTTTGAGGGCTATGCCGGCGGGGGGGGGTGGGGGGGTGGCGGGGGAACAGCGGGCTGTGTGTACCAGTTCTCCGCTCAGCCGGGTGTCAAGGACTAGGGGCGTCAAGAGACGAGGCAGATAGTCCAAATTCGGCTTTTTTTTTTTTTTTTTTTTTTTTTTTGGTCACAAACCAACGAAATCCTTCCCCTCACCAACTGCGGCAAAGACTCTTTCTTCCTCCTTTCGGGGTCTCCCCCGGCTGCCAGGGGCAGGAGCCACACCGTCGCAGCACTGCAGTCACTGATGCTGGGCCCCTGGGCTCCCCTGCAGGGCACAGCCGGCTCCCGGCCCGAGGCACCGGCCTCACACCTGTGGCGGGGTGGGGTTTCTGTTCGTTTGCAAGAACCCACTCGAGGAAACCGTTGAAAACACAGACCTGTTCGCTGAAATTCTCCGAAACAATTCCGGGTTCAGTAACTCCGGGCTGCCTGCAGCCGCGCGAAGCAGTTGACCTTTGAGCTTTTTTCTTCTTGAGTGGGTGGAAAATCTTGGAGTTTTGGGGTTTTCCTTTTCTTTTCTTTTCTTTTCCTTTTATTTATTTTTTTTTTTTTTTTTTTTGTCCCACCATTCCATGACTGTTTGTTTTACAACTTTACTTTTCCCCGCTGATATCACCTGGCGGGGGGAGCACCGCGCCCGCTGGATGTTCCCTGGGGAAGCGTGAGGTTCCCGGGACTGTACCATCCGGCAGCCGCGGCGTACCAAGGGTTAACCGCTCCTGCTCCCCGGCTCTGCGCAACCATGGATGAAACTGCCACGGCTTGTCCCAAAAAAGCATTACGGGGACAGCGATCATTCTGAGCGCAGGGACAGAGCGGGCCGGGCCGGGCAGGGGAGGCCTGGGCAGCTGCCACTCCCCCCCTAATGAGCTCATTTCCATGTCTGCGCCTCCCGCAACTGTGAGAAAATCCGCTGGGAGATGCAGCGTGCCGATGCGGCCTGGGCTGCCCCGGTCGCCCCGGCGACAGAGCCGCGCTGGCTGCGGGGGAAGCTAGATAAATAAAACAACATAACCCACAACTTCTCCTGGCCGCAGCATCTCGGTGGTTTCCGCCAGTGAAGGGGGGTACCCCATTCCCATGAGTGTCTTTCGTGGGGCCAAGCTCCCTGAACACCCGCTGGAGCTGTGCTTGGGGGGTGGGTGATGCAAAAGTGCCCGGGGACAGCCCGGGAGGGGGAAGGGAACATTGAAACAGACCCACATTTATCAATAACAAGATGTATAAATATCAAAGTGAAGGAGCCCGAATAAGTCTTTCTAGAAGCGAGGAGGAAGCTTAAGCAGCTTTCTTTAATGGTGATTTGTAGCTCTGTAAGGGGCACGGATAGCAAATACCCTGCAGGTGCATGTTGTAACACTGCCATCCGGGCTTTAATGTAGATTACTCTCCAACTCGTTTGATCGGTCCTTTGAAACCCTTTACAATTGCCTGTGACGAACCGCCAGTCTCAGGGTGCTGGTTTTTTTTTTTTTCTTTGAATAATGCCTTAAGGGTAAGTCCTCGGGGCTTTTCAAGGTTTCCAGCACATTTTTTAAAAACCACATTAGATTTTTACTTTAGAGCATGGGTCCGTGTCTCTAAACTTGGGGCTGTTAACAGGCATCTTTTAAATCATTAATCAGCTAATAGCCACCAACTTTACTCTGGAACGAAGATACGGGGAGCTTCTAAAGACTTCCAAACATTTCTATTGTTTTTGGGATTATACTTGTTGAAATTAAAGAGTCGATACTCTACCGCCCTCTCCCCTCCATCCTTCCTGCTGAAGCCCTGGAGCTGTCAGGTCTCCGGTGTTTATGGACTCTGCTGGGTGGATCTGTGCCGAAGGCCTTTTCTCTGGCCACTGAGAAGCCCGCGGTGTGGGTTTAGGAAGCAAACCCGAAGTGTAATGCCGGGGGGAAGCTTGGTCGGAGGGCGGAACGGTCGGTGTGGGATCGGGCAGGGCCTGGTGGGACCCTCTCGCACCCCCACCCTGCTCTAGGACACCCTCCACACTCCAGCTCTGCCCTGGGTGTGTGGGTGCCTTCGAGCAAATAGTGAGCTTGAAGGGGCGATGAGGACACAAGACGAGAGAACGCAATAAATTCTGCAGATGTTTTGTCTCCACTCTCTCTGCAAATAACACTTAACCTTTCATATTTATTCGTTACTATTAATTAAAAAAAAAATATTACTGAACTTTTCGCCTTCGACTTCTACAAGTGGCGCTTTGTTTCTCTAAAATAAACTTGGGAGAAGCGATCCCTCCATATCAAAATAGAGATTTGAATTAAAGGCCCATTTGGGACACTTGAGACTACAAAGGGTTACACATAAATAAATGCCACATTTGCCTATTGCAAAAGTTTTCTCTGTCCTTTCTCAGTCACAACAGGGGAGGAAAAAGCCGTCGTTTATTATCTAGCGCTGGGCAGAAGCAGCCCCTCCAGAATGTGCTCTTAGATTTGGCCGGCAGAAGAGGAACTGTTCTTCTCCCCCCTCAACAGCAGCTCCTTTTGTTCTCCAGATCTCTTTCCCGATTTCAAGCTTCACTTGCAAATCCTAAGTTTGTTTGTTAATGACGCTATTACCATCTGGCTCGTCCTACTTTCCAAAAGATATAAATCTCCCCAGTTTCATTGCCTACATTATCATTTAAGTGCCATGATAGCTGGAAGAAAAATATGCTTTCAAGGCTGCAAATTCTCTTGCAGGGAGCGAACTCCCGGGAGCGGAGCCGCTTGGCAGGGCTGCGCCAAATGAATTTCACCTTGCAGCGATGCTGGGAGAGGGGAACAGAGCGATTTAAGTTTTCCACCAGAAACTTAAGTGAACCTTTCTACTCCCCCCAGCCCCCGCCCCTTTTGTAACTGTTTAATGCATCTGGCTACTTTGAACCGTTATCTTCGGCGGGGAGAGGGCAGGATGAGTCCTGCCTCTGGCCCGCTCCTGTTTTCCCCTCCTTAGCGTGACTCCCCCCCGCCTCTCTGCCATAAGTACATATTCCATACTTGCGAAGAAACCATTCCCACAGGCGTCGTATAGTAAAGGGAAGAAAAGTTTAGGCTCCTCTCAGTGCAAAGCAGTTTCATATTTGTGTGCGTTTAAGCATAAAGAGACGGGGGGAGGGCGATAAGGGATGGGGGAGGGAGCTGGGTCGGTTTGTGTATGGGCTCCACAATGACTCTATTTATTCCCTACAACCAGCCTGGGCAGCTTGAATAGGCAAGAGAGAGACACTCAGCCTTCTCAACGAGTGGGCTTTGTGGGAACTAGTCCCCACTAGCAGACTTCAACTGCTAATTTCCCGTTCTGCGGGACTGTCCTGCGAGAAGACACGGTCGGGCCCATCCGCTCTGTCTACCACAAACACAGCCTGGGTTCCAAGTCCCGAACCCCTCTGCGGAGAAGTATAGTCGGGGGAGTAGTTTAAGTTTAAAGCTTCATCGGTTCTCTGCTATCCTTGCACTTTCCTGCCGGGGAAAAACAAAAAAACAAAAAAACAAAAAAAAAAAAAAAAAAGGGGGAAAAAAAAAAAAAAGGACTCTATGTATATGTGCGCGCACACACACGTATGCATAATATTGTCAAGTGAGGGAAAGCTGCTCCATTAATACGTGAAAGAAGCCCAGATTGGGTTTTTTTGGTGGTTGTTTTTTTTTGTTGTTTTTTTTTTTTTCCGAGGGATCCAATTGTTATAAATAATCACGGATGAAAAGAAAACTCACTTATTATGCACTTCTAATACTGTTACTGCATAGGAGAGAAAGGGGGCGAAGCCAGTGATTAATTAATATCGCCCTGGCATAGCTGTTCTTTCCTGAAAGGCCTTTTCCCCCGTTGCCGCTGCTGAGTTATCATCGAGCTCGAGTCATGGGTAGCCAGGAATGGATCTTGTTTATAAATTTATATGACGACCTTTTCTTTGTGTGTGCTCTAAAGTTGATATGGACAAATTGCAGAGGTATACAATTTAAGTAGATGCACTTTTAATCACCGATCATTAAAATGGTTATGTTAAATATACTCAATTACATGCATGACTTCACCCTAACAGTACTTTCTATTCTCCCAGCTGCTCACGTATTCCTTAACTATAGTCAGCAGAAGAAACTCGATTATGCTGAATCCATACATTTCTATGGATTTCATCAGCCTAATTAATGCTTCAGTGTGGTCCATGTGTCTGAATGGTCCCTTTGCTATTACTTGGGTAAAGAGGCAGTGCTGGAATGCAGAGGGTCTTTCTTTCAAAGATAACCATGGGGGTCACTCTAGGACTCTAATGGCAAAGGTAGCAAGTGTTAAATAGCAGAAACATGCAGAGAAAGGGAAGGCAGCGATGTAAAAGGGACATTGATACTGTAGGTATGCCCAACAGGTCAGTGATGATAATTAAAACGCTTCAAGAAGAAAAGGTAAGTGGAAAGCTTCCACAGTTCGCAGCATGCCTGGTTAAAAGCAAACAAATCAGCCCACAGAAGCTCACCTTGCTGGTCCTGCGGAAAAACAAAAGGGGGGTGGGGGTTGGAAGGGGAAGAAATAAAAGCAAAAGAAAGAAGCTGACAGCAGATTTTTACCCTGAATAACTACCAGGGTAGCCTCCTCTGCGAGCACCGCGTTTAGAGTGCCCCATCTCTTCTCTAATTTTCTCCTTGCCGAAATGCAGGCTGTGAGGGTAGAAGGGGGAGGAGAAAGGTGCTCGGCCGGGCAGGGCGCACCCCCGCTGCCGCCTCCTTCGCGCTTCCTGTCTCTGCGTCGTCGGGGGCTCCCGCACGCCAGGGCACAACGGCTGCCCAAGGAGGTGCGATAAGTAGCTCTGCCCTCGTCTCCCCAGCTTTCTTCCGAAATGAAGGAGCGATTAAAATAAATGGAATGCGTCGCAGCTTGAATGCAGCCAGCCAATAGCTGCTTATATCACTCATCTTCCCGTCTTGGCGTTTAGTGGTATCTAAAAGGCAAAAGAGCTTCCTGCTACTTAAGCAACATTTTAATCAATCAATGAGATATACATCGAGATGTATTTATTTTTCTGTTCCCACCTGTTGTTGTCGAAGACCATCTGATCACACCTCTTTCTGGCTGCTAGGAGAGTTGTGGGGAAAGTAGATACCTTGTCACCCACTGCACTGCCAAAAAGGTGGTGATGAAGCCCGCATCCCTTACCTGTTCTTCCACCGTGCACTCTGCAGCTGACTTTGTCCTGACTTCGAGTCAATGACTTGCTACAGCCTTCATCCTTCAAGTGGAGAGAGAAAGCAGGAAAGATTTCAGATCTATAACCAAATTATAACCTAGGAACTTTATGCTTGTCATGCTGATTTAATAACTTTCATAGTAAGTATAGACTTTCTGTCTTTTGAAATTAGCTCTTCAAAATGCTTTGTATAATGACAGACACTAGACATTAAAAGACAAATGCACAAGCAATAGTGGGATAATAATCTGGCAAACACTACTCCATTTAATATTAAAATGGATAACAAAGTGCATTAAATCTCAGCGGAAGTGTACTTTGTTGCCCTGTGCCATGGACCTGGGCTCTGAGTGTCTCAAAAGGAGAGTGTCCTCCAACAGCTGCCATGCCTGGGTTCATCTGGGTAATGAGCAAATACCAGATGTGGACTGCAAAATAGTACATCCCACAGTGCAGTGCCCCGTTGCTTTCTGGTGGTGTTCACACGTGTCTGAGTGCTGTAAATGTCCTGATTTTGACAGCCCAGTTCTGCTGGGCCTGTCTTCTTGCTTGGGTCCCAGTGGAGGAATATACATTCTCCTCTCGGATATATGGCTCTGAACGTACGCATCCCCTACATCCTTTAAAACTTTTCTGTGCTCCCATGTTATGTTGAGTGGTCCAGAAATCTGTCCAAGAGATGGTATTGATAACAAACGAAGGGGTAAATCCAAAACTATAGATGTATTGCAATCTGGGCAACTCATTGCCTATAATTGTAAATAAGGTAAGTTCACACGACGATCAAGTAACAAGGGAACAAGAGGCCTATTTTAATCAGGTGGTTATCTCTCCTTGGTGGAGATCAGAGCTCCATTGCTCCTGGCCTTCTCATTGTGTCCCCCCTGCTGGAAATGACAGCTCCTTCAGAAATAGCCAACTTGGTCCCTGGATGGGATTTCAGCTCTTTTGCACTACACATGTACCAATTGTCATTTTACAGCTACAGCGATACCTCTGAATTATATAAGTGTATAAATTCGGCCTCATTAAATCCCCCTTTTTGGATAGCCTCAAGAATAGAGAGTACATTACTGTAAGCCACGGGATACTTAAATTATACCCAAATGGGGATGGAAACATAGTGGTACTTAAGCACACTCCTTGTCTCAGCTACAGATGTTTTGTTTTTTCCCCCTTTAGAATGTTATGATATTACAATTGCAACAGTTCCCTTATGTCAAACCAAACTATCTGAAATCCTATTTTGTGGTTCAGCCTACTGGGGTCCCTTTGTAGTGGGGACAAAACCACGAAGATATGATCAAACACCACAGCCTAACCAAAGAGAAATGTATCGTTCATCTGAGAGAGCTTCCCAATTGGATGTTAAAGCCCTCCCCTTCCAGAAAGCATCTCAACATGCTGTGTAAGTTGTTTTCTTGTGCTTGTGCCTGTGTGTGCAGATAAGTCGCGGTGTGCAGAGGGACAGGAAGCCGAGGGCAGCTATTACTCTGTAGCTTAGAGCACTCCCTGTCCACGGGTTAATTTTTCCACCCAAGCCGATATAAAAAAAAACGTTTCAGTGGGAAATCTGTGCCCAGGCCTGCTGCTGCGGCCCGACCGCTGCCGGGATCACTCCGCGAAGCCCCCCAGAGCTGAGTTTGCTGGGAGGGATGGGGGTGTCTCCTTCCCCTCTTTTCCAGCCCTCACAAGAGGGTCAGTGGTTTAACCAGGCGTCATCAGGACTTCATTTTATTCCCGGCCCACTGAAGCGTGTGGCTTTTAGTGACTGATTGCCGCGGTGGCGGTGCGTGGCACCGGGGCTCTCACTGTGCGGACTCCAGATGGGCACGTCCCGCCGCTTCGGGGCGGGGGGCCACGGCCGCTTTGCAAAGGCCCCCGAGACACTGAGATTTGTTCTGGGTCAACCCTCCCCAAACGCCAAAGTTGGGAAACAACTTTCGCAGCGTGTGTCGGGGTGGGAAGGAGGGAGGGAGAGAGCGGTGGGGCCGCAGAGGGTGCAGCGGTAAGTGGCGCCGGGGCTGGGGCCGCTGGCCGGGTTTCCCCGCCTCCTCTTCCCCCCACCCCGCCCCAGCGGATCCCCCCTTCCCTCTGCTCAGCTCTTCTTCCCCGAATCCCGGACGCGCAGACAGCACGTTTCCAAACTTTGAAATGCCAAATCACGTTATTGCTGTGGCAAGAGGCTTCTTTCGGGTCTGTGACAGCTGAGTTTTCCCTATCGATTATGTGACATTGCAGTTCATTTATACGGCTCAAAAGCTTAAAGACACTGGAGGAGCCCCCGGTTTAACCCGAAATCCTAACAGAAAGTGAATCAACTTTCTGGCCAGTGTTTAAACTGATAGATCAGAACTTAATTCGGAGAGACAGAAAGGGAGAGAAACGACAGCACGGATTTATCTTGGCCAGCGTCCTTCGCTGAAACTTTAGAAACTGCGGCGTGGAAAATCCAGGGCCGAAATGCTAATTAGAAGCACGGCGCCTAGTGCCCAGATATGTTCTGAGGTTTAGGGAGCAGGTGACAGAACTTGGAGTGTTGTGCAGGTGGATGAAATTCGTGCAAGGGCCGCGACTGTGAGCTGGCGGACGGGCTCGGGGCGTCCCTGCCTGCCGGGGCCGAGCGGCAGCTCTCGGCGAGGGGCCGGCGCCTTTCGGGAGGGCTTAGGGTACGAGAGGGGAGGTTTTCCTCGCACACATGGGGACAGGAGCGGTTCCCTTAAGCTGCCGGGTCCTTTCTTTGGCTTTTTTAACCGGTTTTTATTCAGGGGCCAGCCCAGCTCCAGGTCCCTGCTGCTCTCTCCCCCTGTCCTCGCCAAGGTTTCATTACTTGCCGTTAGTGTCTGGAAACAATAAAAGATGTAGGACTGGGCTTTTATTGATTATTTGTCACCCTGTATTTGTCAGTTGCAATAACTTTTCCTGAAGTTTTACTTACGGGCACTTGAGCTTTCGGATTAGGCCAGCTCTGCGGATTGCAGTGAGGGGTAATTATCGACTGGTCTGCTTCCCTGCAGCCGGAGAGAAAAGATCATTAACTTATAGAATGAGCAGGATGTGGCCCTAGTCCCCACCCCCTCGCCAAGCGCTGCCCAGTAGCAGCCGGCAGCTCTCCGCGGCCCCGCCAGAGACCTCCGGCCCCGCTCGCCCTGCGCGGGGGACAATGGGCCTCGGCAGCGCTCTGCCTCTCAAGATGATTGGGGGGGGGGGGCTCTCCCAAGCTTCCGAAGCCCCCCCCCCCCTCCGGTTTTGGGGACGAGACATCAGTACTGGACAGACGCTCCCGGGGACACACAGACACACCAGGGACCCACGACACTGGGGCACGAATCAGGGCTTTCGGCTGCGGCCAAATCCCCGGGATTCAATTAAAAAGCTGGCTCGCGCGGCTGGCGGGGAGGCGAAGCTGGGGGATTTGTATTATGAAGATCGACTCTTCAAAACTGCCCGCCTGGCAGCCCTGCCGCGCTCCCGTCGGCGGAGGGGACTCGGCTGCCCCGGGCGCGTCGGTCGGAGCCCCGGCAGAGGAGAGAGGAGCAGCGGTGGGAGCTGCGGGGACCGGGAGCGAGGGAGGTGGCCCCCGCATATCTCGCTGCCTTTGCAGAGAGGGAGTGTTAAAGCTTCCTCGACAGAAAAGACCTTCTCTCTGGCTATCTTCCTTCTCTCATAACTTTCATACATCTCCCAAGAGATGCGCACTGCCTCGGCAATACTCATTTGTAAGCACACTAAAGACAAGCTAGCGTAATCGTTCCCTGGGCTGGCAGGATGCCTATCGTGTACAGTGTAGCGTTTGATGTACTGTATTTCATACCACTGCAAGCTAAGAGACAAGCGAACACAGAGTGCCCCAGTTACACAGGATTTAATTACAGCGGAATGCATTCTCCATGCTGATTAGGAGAAAAATCAATCGGGGGCTTATTTGCCACAATGAACTAATAAAAAAACAATTTATTAAAGCAATAATCTCATCCCAAAACGGTCTAAATATTATTGTTTCAGTTGCATTGAAAGGGAATTCAGACTGAAAGTGTTGCACAGAGAGCATCAGGGAGTCCTTCTCCATTAATTCAGTAAGAGTTTCCAACCTCTTTCCAAGGGCTCACTTGCCTGCTTAGAGTCTTTGAAATGGGGATCCGAGTTCCCCTATTTCAGGTCTAGGTGTGCGGGTTGCTGTAGTACCTACAAGGCAGGGTGCTCTGTGGTCTGCAGCTGTCTATGCTGAGGCAAACACAGCACACAAGCTTCCCACTGGGTCTTAAAAGATTTCCTGCTTTCCAGTGATTTACATGTGAAATTCCTAGAAGAGGGAAGGCCACACAAAAGATCCCCAAGCCATAGGCTGAGATAAATGCCTTGTTGTAATATCATTAGAAAAACACCATGCGATATGTCAAAAATTCTCTGGTAGGGATGAAGGAGACAGGCATTCCCTTGGGAGGGTGCTGAGCACCAGGACCAGGCTGGGCTGCGTGGGGAGGAGGAGGGGACCACAGTGCCCTTGCTTCCTCTCTCCCATGTGAAATTGCTCCCTTCTTCTCATAACAGAATTGCAGTTGGCTGGGTGCTCCCCTGGGGAGTCAGTGGGAGGCTGGAGGGTGTGCAGGTGATGCAGCACTGGTGGGCCACGTTCACACAGGGAACTGTGGGGTCCGCATGAGCTTAAAGTCTGTGACTCAGGAGATGCTTGCTGATTTTGCTTTACAGCTTTCTGTAACTCCAGTCATCTCTGTCCCAAACCGGAGAGGACCTCATTTCCTGCTCAGTGCTCTGCCAACCACGAGGTCTTTTCATAAGGCTGCCAGGGGTGCCTGGCTGCGGGAAGGACAGTCAGTGTTTGTCACCAGGGAATGAGCTGGCATCATAGCTCTAATCTGAGTCAACAACCTGGCGAGCCCTGAACATGACTTCATAAATCATGCTATCTAATTGAAAGGCACATGCTTATATATAGTGTTGTCCAAAAAGGATGCAAAAAAACCAAAATAAAATGCAGCAAACCCTTATTTTCTTCCCACTAACCTATTAATCAGTCACCTGATTGTTTCAATTGACTTTATTTCATGCAGAAAAAAAAGGGAAAATATAAAACCATCCTGTATAGCCTTAAAAAGAAAAAATAATTAATCTCTTACTGAGAAGCTTACCCTTTTTCTAACACCCCTAATAACAGAAAAACAATATTTAAGTGTTTTTAATTTAAATTGTTTCCATGTTTAATTCAAAGTTGCTGGATAATATTATCATATGTCTATGTATCTATTTAGTATTGAAGCATATGATATTTTAAAGAAATTGAACAAACTTTGAATGGAGAAAGTCCTTCATCATGCCTGGACTCACTTGTTTTAAATGTTGGTTAATACACAGTCCTGCGTTTTCCTCATCCTTCCAGCAGAAATGAAAAATCGATCTGGCACAAAGGATTGGTTATGTGCTTTTTGTTTTTCACACCCCACTCTCCTACTTTATTTTTTCACCTGCAGGATCTGCAGGATCTCCCCCTGTGAGATACAACTCAGCAGCTCTGTCCCCTCTGCCCTCTCAGCGCTGCCAGTGGAGAAGCCCAGGAGGAGCACAGAGCAGTGGCTGAGCAGCAATTTGAATATTCATATTTAACTCTTCAAAAAACAGAAGATACTTCAAAACCATGCGTGAGACAAAATGCCATTAAACTTTCAATTATTAAACCTCTGTTTAGCTGTACTTCAGAAATGAGCAGTTCATAACAAACGGGGAATTCTGATTGACAGTCTGCCATCAGGAGCCCTTAAGTAGGATTTTTCTAGATATAATGCGGTGTATTCTTCAGTGCTCCCTTTTGCAAGCTGCTATTCCTAGTATAGGAGCATGACAAAAATTTACATAAAAGCTTTGTCTGTAATGTGATTGCTTTGAAATTAAGAACCATGAGTTTTCCCCTTATTGTTTTAGAAATCAAGACTGCACTTCGTTTTCTTGTTTACTTAGTGTGCTCTCTGATCCCTTGATGCATTTCAAGTGTTTTCTGTCAGCATCACAAGACCTTGCTTACCTGGTAAATTTTATGTGTGAAATGATTAGTGTTCGAAGTGCCTGAAAAAAAACACCAGTAATGATGTCTGACAACTTTTCTTTTTCTGATTTTTCTCTTAAATAATACTTCATGGTACATTAAGTGGGTTATGCAGTCTCTTCTTAAGAAACCAAAGCAACGTACTGCCGCATATTTAATGTTTCATCAAGCAGCTAGTTTTTAAAAGGAAAAAACCAGAAGGCAGCACGGAATCCTCCTTAAGGCTTTTCTCAGTTTGTCCCAGATTTGGTAAGGAATGGAAATAATTTGGAGTCAGGTACAGAAAGGAAAAGAAATATTATTTTATGATAAACCTCTCAGTGTGTCATTTGCAATCACAGGCAGATCTTAGAAATGCTACTTGTTAAATCCATTAAACATTACTTTTTCAGAAGTAGAAATGTTTTTAGTTAAAATGCTTTCTTGATGTTCACTTTGGCTGTACCAGTCAGAGCCAGGGCAGCCCAAGGAGAGAAGCAAACAATTAAAACATTTATGTATTTGATTCTTGATAGACATCCCTACAAGGTAGGTTTTAACATTTTTTTTTCTTCTTTTTTTTTTTTTTTTTTTTTTTTTTTTTTTTTTTTTTTTCAGTACGAAGGATAAGCTTGGAGTGCCCAGTCACCGTGGTAACTGCCAGAAAAATTCTCCTGAAGTTTGAAGAGGTCAGCTAACGGGGTCAACAACTCTGGCCTCTCTCTGAGCTGGGCCTGGCAGGCTCCATCCTGTGGCTGGGGTGTTAGCGCAGGCTGAGCCCTGGGAGGTGGACTATTCCAGCTCTGATATAAATTTTTTGAGTCAGTTCACGGCCTGGACTCTCCAGGTGGCCTCCAAAATCGATTGTGACCTTGTGACCCTGTCTAACGGAGGCATAGTATCCAACCTAAGTAAGGATTTAGCCAGGAATGACAGCTTTCCACTGAGTGTTATTGGGGACAGTACAAACAGTTTTGGAAGCAAGGAGGTAGGTATGAGGAGTAGAGGTCATTAAAAACATATTAAAAAACAATTTAAAAAATCCTTGTTAATGAAAAGTTTTATTAGCAGTAACTGTTCCTTAAATAAACTCTTCTGGCAACTATTTTTTTCTTCCCTAACAATATTGTATCAAGTATTTCAGTGCACTAACATGAAAAAGTCACTTCACATATTCCAAACCAAACTAATATATACTGCTGGATTTTGAACTTGTAAACGAAGCTGATGGACGTGTTAAACTAGATGTCTTTGAAGCAGTCTTTTCCCCTTAATGTCATAAAACCCAGGAGGCAGCTTATTAAATCAGGTTGTTTATTTTAGGAAATAACTTTTTTTAATATGTGCATTCTTTTGAGATTCAAAAGGCTCTTAATCTCTGTAATTTTATTTTTAAACTAGGAAATCAAGTAACATTCAGAAAAGCACGGCATCCAAGTGTGAGAGTTTCACAGGCCAGTTCCTTTGTTGATTTCTAATACTAATAGGCAAGTCACAAATTTAGCTATGTATTTTTGTAGAAAAAACCTGTAGTCATACTGAGACGATATTTATAGAGAATATTTTATTTTTTCCTATAAGATTTTAAG
The DNA here is from genome assembly GCF_963264785.1 of Psittacula echo. Classification (NCBI taxonomy): domain Eukaryota; kingdom Metazoa; phylum Chordata; class Aves; order Psittaciformes; family Psittacidae; genus Psittacula; species Psittacula echo. The sequence goes on along the minus strand of NC_137740.1, from coordinate 30,785,012 downwards.
CAACAAACTCTGTGGGGGAGGGAGAGGTTTCGGCAGAGGTCTGATTTTGTTATCAAATCTAGGAATTTGCCCTTCTACAAAACCTCAGCTCCACACGCATTTCTCACATGAGTAATCGGTACTCATCAGATGAGTAAGGGGAACTACACCGAGGAGCTGAGTCTGGTCTCTCATGTCGAAAATGCTCTTGGGCTTTAAGTGACTTTAAAACCGCTCTGAAGTAAGAAAATTGCAGTAACATTTGCTCCCAGTCTTAGAAAAATTATGCAAACTTATCTCAGTGGGAATCTTGCCCAAATACCTTTTGTGCCTTGCAGGAGAGGGTCCGGCTCTGACGTCCTTCCTCCCAATCACTTACCTGTTGAGCAGTTCCCCTGAGGTTGGAGGGGCTGCACAGAGATGGGGATATTAAATATGGTTCAGAATGAGAGTCTAAGCTGCCCTGCATGCTAAGTATCATTGTACTGCTGAGAAGTCCCATAGCTGACAACAACAAGACTCTCTAGCTTTTACTTGCAGTAACACCTTGCTCTGAAGAAAGTCTCCCCAAATCCATGGGTGCCTGTTGGCCAAGGTTCTACCTCTGATAGGGTTGGCATAATCTGCTCCACTGGGATTATTTGATGAGCAGGAGCTTGATTTCTAAGAATAAGAAGTGGGGGCAAACTGCCCTAAAATAATTGAGAGCCCAGACTTGCACATGCAGATATCAATGGTGACACTCTATATAATTCCACCCTGAATACTATCTGTAGCTTGTTGTCGTTATCTTTTTTTTTTTTTAACAGAACTGTGCTCAAAACAATTCATTCACATTAGCAAGCCTGTTGATTCAGGGGAGTGCCATGTGCAACTAAGCTTGGCAAGACCTAGCATATAGCCCTTTGGTGAGGACCAGCACATTTGCTTGGCTTTCAATAAAAAAACCAAAACCCAAACAACATTTAAAATTAGCAATGGTGAGCAGCTGGAAGGTAAATCCTCAGTATTTTCAAAAGTACCTGTAGAGTTTTTAGCAGCTTCTATTTATTTATTTTTTATATTGATATCTCTTTCGTAATGTGAGCATACAGTGCACCAGTTCTACCTGACAAAAGGGATCACTGCTAAAACAGATGATGCAACTATTCCACTGGACCAAAATTGCTCCAAAGTCTCAGGCTTGGAATCAGGAATCGTTGGCACAGGGAGCAACAAGGGGATCTCAAGAGCTTGGACTTGCAGCACATTCTTTAGTGTTGATTTCTGTAGATCCTACTGAATTTATAATCAAATTTATAATTTGCAGCAAAGCTACAAATGTCACTTGAAACAGGTCCTGGGCTTGCATCTTTTGTGCCTCTTCATGCTGTTCAGTTGTTCATTCACATTCTGGCATGTGGAATGCCTAGAGGTGCATATGTGAGCAGTAGCATCAGTGGGACTATTCATCTTCTTTTTCCCCTCCACTCAGTGAAGTACACCTGCAGATTATTTTGATTCCTTGAAATATTTTCTGAAGTATAGGCTCGTTCAGTTTTAACAGAGTGATTCAGAATCAAAGAATCATAGAATCATAGAATAGTTAGGGTTGGAAAGGAACTTAAGATCATCTAGTTCCAACCTCCTTGCCATGGGCAGGGACACCTCACATTAAACCATGTCATCCAAGGCTCTGTCCAACCTGGCCTTGAACACCGCCAGGGATGGGATTCACAACTTCCTTGGGCAACCCATTCCACTGCCTCACCACCCTCATAGTAAAGAACTTCCTTATATCCAATCTAAACTTCCCCTGTTTAAGTTTTAACCCGGTACCCCTTGTCCTATTACTACAGTCCCTAATGAAGAGCCCATCCCCAGCATCCCTATAGGCCCCCTTCAGATACTGGAAGGCTGCTGTGAGGTCTCCACACAGCCTTCTCTTCTCCAGGCTGAACAGCCCCAACTTTCTCAGCCTGTCTTCACAGGGGAGGTGCTCCAGTCCCCTGATCATCCTCGTGGCCCTCCTCTGGACTTGTTCCAACAGTTTCATGTTCTTTTTATGTTGAGGACACCAGAACCGTACACAATACTCTACATGAGGTCTCACAAGAACAGAGTAGAGGGTCAGATTTATATGAATGGTCTTAATACCGTGTAAAAGACGAACAGTCAGGATCACCAAAGGCTCTGGACTGGTGATTCCTTTCCTCTATCCTGTGGATCACTGATAATCCATGAGACCTTGGCAAGTTTGCTGCAGCTGGTCTGTGGAACTCTGTTGAAAAATACTGCTCATAGTCTTCAATTAAAATTTTGATGAGAAGAGTGTGTGGCAAGAAAATCTGAGAGCTGAGAGAAATCTACTAGCCTGAATATTCTAAAGATGTCTGGAATACAGGAATGTATCTCAGCCTGTGGTCCATGAGGCATTAGTATCTTGAGAATGTTTTCAAATTAAATACATGTCCAGTTAAATGAACACACTTTATTACTCATGCAAGCAAGCAAAAGAAAACCATCCAAAAATCAAATGCAAAGGAAATAAAAGCAATAAATGAACAATGAAGCCTAAGCCTACTTGTGTTTGCTTGTATCTGATTCGGAGGAAACTCCAGGAACAAACTTGCCAACAAAGTTTTCAAGCTGACAAGCAGGTATTCTTTATTGCGGCGCCAGGAGACACGGGGGATAGCTCCTCCTAACGTGTGTCTCCCTCTATTGCTCCATACACTGCCTTATATAGATGTTGGGCATACATACATATTCATGAGGTTACGTATGGATTACATAATTTTCCAGAAAGTTCCCTGCATGCGTACAAAATTGTGGTAGGGGTCTGTGAGGGTCGTTTACTTCTTCCAGCAGTCTTCATCACTTCTGGCTGCCTTTGACGCATGTGCAGTAGATGCTCATACCAGCTTAATTGGATCATTAACACCAAAGACATAATAATCCTTCTAGCTTCCTACTTATCAGTTAGTTTAACTGTAGCCCATCCTGGACACCTGCCATTCCCGGATACTCCTTATCCCTATGTCTCGTTATTCTAGACTATTTTTCTTAAAACTATGTCAACTATAACGACTTATCTTGCAGAAGAATTCTCAGTGTTTTCTCTAGCTGTACTCTGTTTTTCCCTCTACATATCATGCCCCTCAGTAACTTTCCACTGCTACTGTTACAAAGCCATTAAACTTAGCATTACTTAAAACTAATTCTAAAAGTTTATATATTCCATTTTATGATTTTATGTCCCCCTTTGTTTCATATCTAAGCCTCATGTTCCCAGCACTCTGCAGAGACCAAGAAGCACTGCGCTAGAAAGCAGCATGTTGCCACACCCTGGATGAGGGCTGGCAAAGGTCTATGTGTTCTGGAGGAAACAAGGAGGGCAAGTGAGTGCTGGGACTTCGAGGTGCCCTGGCAGAAGGTCCTGAACAAGAGCCACATTTCCTTCTCCTTTTACTTCTCTCTGCTTACAGTGTGTCTGCATCTGGTGTGCAGAGGATAAGTAAACCTAATTCTGACGCTCTTCCCTATTCTGGGTGGACTAAGTCGGAGAAAGCACTTACAGAAGCTTTGTGGAAGGGTTACAACATAGGTTGATACTTTAGGAGCTATAGGAAGTTCTTAATCCTTTCCTGCCTATGGGACTGTCATTTACAGCACCGCTATTGTATCATCTTTTATAAGGATGTTTCCTGACCTTAAAGTTGCAGGAGCAACCAGACTTTGCCATTGTTCACAGCTATTTCAGTTTGTAGCTTAATGCACATCTAGTATTCTGTTTATGCTTTCACTGCTCTCCTGTGCAGCCTACTGTACCTACAGGCTGGCTTAGATGACATTATTCTCAAAATATTAATTTCTGTGTTTCTTTTTTTCCCCCCGATTCGTCTGTGCATCTTGATTTTGCATTAACCTAGTTTATTACAGGTAACATGATAAAGCATGTGGAACTTTATGCATTTAGTTGGTCATTTCATGTTCAGTTCTTGTTTGATGAACAGGCACACTTGTTTATAAAAAAGCTTTTATGTGTTGTTTTCCCACAAAGTTAAATCCTTTATATATATATATAAATATATATAAAATAAATCTCATACTATATAACAAGAATTAATTCAGCCATGAGCAGACAAAATGGAAGTGTAGATCATTTTGGATGTATAAAATTTAGCTTGAGGTTAGTGGTGGTTTAATTACAGTTGTTTTTATTGCTATTCATACATACATCCATTGTTTTATGCATTGAGTTATCTACAGCTCAGCCCCCTTCAGAACCCAATTTCTGGTAACCTCAGAAACGCATGGGGGTCTGGCAGCTTTTGCAGACACTGCCATCTTCCCTGCACTGCGCCTTCTTCTGTGCTGTTACACCAGCTCCACAGGCTGTAATTTCTCAGAAGCCCTTAATGATGCCTTTTTCCCATCATCTGTCCCACGGGTCTTCCAGAATCAGATGCTTTTGTCAAAGTTTTTCAAACCAATCTAGAAATAGATACTGAAATAAAGGCAGTTGATCTGGTGATCAGGTGATATTCTGCCACTGCCTTCCTGCCCTGCCTTGGGCAGATTACAGACCTTCTCCAGTACTCAGCTCTTTGTCCACAAAATAGGAATAATAACAACTCTGCAAAGAGCTTTTATATATCTGAAAGATTTGATGCAAATTAAAAGCTACCTAGATTTTCTCAAACCTAACTACCTAACATTCCACCTTCTCCACTGCTGTCTTTAGCTGCTGAAGATTTGCTGATAAGCCTTTCAGAGTCAGGCTTCTGCTTCATGCCTTGCATATAGTGGCATTTGGGCTTTTAAATCACTCTTCTGTTCATAACACACCTAGCAGCACTGATATGTTTTTTTTGATTCTTGCTTTGATGAAAAAACTGCAGCCCAGAACAAACTACAAACAGCCTGATGATGCTCAGTCTGGAGTGCCCCATAACCTTTGTGTGCTCCAGGCAGTGCCCAGCTTTATCATGGGCATTAGTGGACCAGCACACATTGAAATGTGTGATCTATTCCTCCCTGAGCCCCAGTTACACCTTGCTTAGCAGTTCCTCTTGCTGGTGAGTTGCTCTTGTAGTTTCCAGTTATGTAACGCATCTCGCTTTGTGAATATGTGAATTTTACAGCTGTCAGTGTCAGCAGCGGCTGGGGGTTGGGGGGTGCTGCGTGTTTTTTTTTTGGCAAGCTGGCATTACTCATCAGTCTCATGGTAGTTTTGTTTGAAAAATGCTTGTGTTAGAAAAAGTGGATTTATCAGCTCAGCACTGTATGGTGCTAGCATGCAGCACAACAAAAGACAAGTGCTCATTTCAGTAATGCTTGCAGCATTTCATGGGGCCCCCAAATAGGCTGAACAAGGCTTCTCTGGCAGCTAACCCCAAGTACAGTGGGAAACTGTTAAAGTGGCAGTGTTGCTGCCTGGAAAAGTGATTTGGGTTTCTTCTGTCATTTATTGCTACCGTTGTTTTTTTTTTTTTTAATAAAGACCATGAACTGCATTAGGAATTTCACAGAATATTGGTGAAAAAAGAGGCCTAACTGAAAATGTTGTGCTCTTAGAAGTGATTTTTCTCTCATGACCAAACTGTCAGTCTGTCCTTTCCAACTGGGCTCTGTTTTATCGGGAAAAATAAGACACTTGCAGCTTTTTCAAGTAATATTACGAAGCCAAACATGCTGCAGCCTTTCAGGGAGAACTCATTCTCTGTTTAAATTAGTTTATTTTCAGAATGATCTGTTGCACTTACACTTTCCTTTGTAGCTGTAGCTTTTCCAGAATGCAAATACAACTTGGAGAGTTTTCTAAATTTAATTGAATGTTTCAGGTGGTTAAAATCATGTTTTAAATACAGTATTACATACTGCAAATGTGTCAAAACCTTTGCTCACATATATTAGAAACAAATGTACTTTCAGTATTTATTTATTTATTCTCTCTGTTTACACTCCATGCAGATGGTGAAGATAAACGAATGAGTTTCATTTTTGCTGAAAAATTGTCTTTTACATCAGGTTCTCACATACTGGCAAGGTGCTGCAAACCCCATGTGACAAAGATCAGAGGGAAATACTTATTTGAAGAAATCTTTGCCGTTAGCTGTAAGTTTTAGAAAAGGTTCAGGTTTTAAAAAAGCAAATTGTTGACCAATTGTTCTTCTACAAGTCTTTATGGTCTCTGTAGCTGCATAGTTAATCTACTACGCACCTCTACTCAGGTATCCAGCAGAAGTCAGTGCTGGGTAAAACATGACTTCACAGACCAGTTACACCTATTTTTATTTGCTAAAATGTGACTGTTTACCATAGCTTGCATCAACACAAATGTATTTAAACACGAACACTTTTAAGGCTTTACAACAGGAAAATGCATCCCCACCCATGGGAGCGCACACACAAACACGTGTTCGTGTGTTCACCTCCCACATGTAGATGTGCTCCAGACACTGCTGCAGCTGGGTGGGAGGAATAGATGCACTCAGCTCCCATCTCATCTGACAGTTCACTGTGAAGAGAGGTGGCTACAGTGAACTGTCTCTTTTCTGCAAGAACAGAGGTTTGCAGTTATCAGGTGCTGGAAGGTCTGTAACACCCCAGAGACATAGAGGACAGTGACGTAAATGCATTCTGGCATCTCATTGTGTCACACAGCGCACAGACCCTCTAGCCTCCCCACACCTGAGGCAGTCTTGTGCAGTATTGCCTGAGTATACGTGAAACAGCCACCTCTGGATACCAAGACCTTGCTGTGATTAACCTGTTGGCTTTCAAACCCGTATGAAGACAATGCTGTGGCAGCCAGTAACACATCTGCATTTCAATTCAGTACCCAGAAAATTAAGTTCTTACTAGAGTGTTTCAAAGTAATGTGGCCAAATTGCAGGCCCTTGGTCCTTAGCCAGACCAGGCACAGATAACATATCAAAACAATGCTTCAGGGAAGCATGGAAGTTCAGTCCTTTCTTCACTGACTGGAGAAAATTTGAAAGGTATGGAGAGCACCAAAAACAGGCTGCAGAACCAGGCTTTGAGGGCACACAAACTGTTGAAGACCTTTCATCACTGATACTCCAATGCTCTCTACCTTGTTCCCACCTAGGGCAAAGCTGTGCAGACTGCTCACTGTCCCACCAGGGCTATTAGTCAATGGTGTTTCCTTCATGAGTCACTGTACCCTCACATTTGTAGCTCATCCTCTGGCGCCTGGCAGAGCACTCAGGGCCAGGTACACTGCAGGAACCCAGTGTACTTATGTACAGTGTAACTAAGAAATGGAGAGACCAAGGAAAGGTTATATCATAACTGTGTAAAGATGGTTGGGGTGTGTGTTTTGGCATGGAGAGCAGGCACTGAAACATTTCTCCCACACCTACCACAGCAAGGTCGTGGTCGTTGACTTGAGTGACAGGGGAGTGGAGGACTGGGATGTCTCAGCCCAAACTTCCTTAAGCCTTGACTTGATGAGTGAGATCTTGAACATAGCCAGAGCCTGTGACATTAAAGGCTTTATAAAAGCAACAGTGCCATTTTAAAATCAACCTCCCACGTTACCAGCAGGCCCAGCAGGTGTAACATGATCCAGGCAGCCCAAGCCAGCAAGTAAACAAACTGCTGCTTTCTGAACAAGGTGCACCAGAGAAACACTCCTAACTGGGAATTTCTGTAAGTCAGCTGTGGGGCTATTGAAAGACCTGTGAAAATGAGCAGGCTCCTGTGACTGTCAGTTCTTACTCCACACAGGTATTCCCTCTACACCCAAAATGAAGTAGGAGAAAAATTTCCCTAATAAGCCTGTAAAGTTTAGTGTGATTTGTCCTGATCTAGTTCCTTGAACTTCAGTGGGGTCTGTTGCTGGGTGTCCTTAAGCCAGAGAAAACAATCATACTGCTTTGATTCAAACCCAGTCAGCAGCATTTAATATTGCCCCCAAGGAAGCTGCTTCCCTGCTCTTCAGTTGGGTACCCAGTCCACCTCCAGTCAGTAATACTGACTTAATGGCCTTTTTACTTTGCTGCAATGTAAGTCACTTTTTCCTCCTTCAGTGCCGACACTGAAGCTTTCTGACTATGTGTATTTAACCTTTGTAGACAGCCTGACTGTACCCGGACCTTCTCTGGCTGTTCCCTTGGGTCCAGCTGAAGAGAGGTTGAATGCACCATTTAGATCATCTTGGTGTTACTGCCTGGCTTCCTACCTGGGAGAAGTGCACAGAAGTAAAAAAGATGCATCTGGCCAAGTAGAGTCTGGACCTTGACAATTATTATGGGCTTAGCAGGCTCCAAGACTTACTGCAGAGTCTTTGGAGTGTGCAGACAGTGGGCACAATACACTGAGGTACCAGCAGTCCAGCTCTGCCCCAGTGTTTCGGCCTCTCAGCCTGTGTCTCATCCTGACCCAGAAAGCCTCTCCTTCTCCCCATGCCCATGCTCTACTTACTCATGAGTTATGATAACATATAAGCAGCTTAGAGGATTTTTATCGGAATAAGTTGAACACAGTACAACATTTAACTCTTAATGACAGCTACCTCTGACTGTGATATGTTATAAATTATGTTTGACTGGATTTTTTTTTCAGAGACAGATACTCCCTCTGCCACCCAGTCAGCCCTGTAACGTTGCACTTGTGGCCTTAATCCCACTTGGATGTGTGCCCTGCTGCCTCCACTTTCCGTCACTTGGGTACTTTAGTATTCTTGAACAAGTGAACAATCTTTGTTTCTGTAACTTATTAGGCCAAAGACCATAGCAGCTAGTGATGGCATCAGCAGGCCCTGCAGGCAGGATTCTCTGCAGACACAGCCAACCTTCAACAAACCCCTTTTTATCCTCCTGTTTCTAGGAAGAATTATGATGGTGGTGCCCTGCTGTTGATCAGTCAAATCTGTGGTAGGCCTAGAGATAAGTCCTGTAAGTGTGGTGTACTGTAAAACAGCGGCTCCCATTCATTAGTAGCTTGTGTGTAATAAACCACCCAAAAGAGGGGGGTGGGGAGGGAGAGAGACGAGCAGCTGCAGTATGCAGGAACAAACAACACAACTCATTCTTGGGAGCCAAAACTTTCTAATTTGCTGCTGGGCTGCTGGGAGCACTCAAATTCTTTTTCATAATACGCTCGTGCCCTCAATGTCTCTCCCTGAGTTTCCCAAGTCCTGGTCTCTCAAGGTCCCTGAGTCTTGGATAGTTTCACTTTGAACCCAAAACACAGAGGGTAGTTGAATAGAGAGGAGGGGAACACATTGAATGCCCAGTGTTTGCAGGCTCCAGTATAAGAAAGCGGTGGACTCAGAGAAAAGTCATTCTGCTGGGGAATGGCTGTTGCACGTATCTGCTTGTGCAGTGAGTAAACAAAGCATCACATGGGTTGCAGAGCAAGCACGAGATGTGCAGCAAACACATGCACAACTGAGGCATGCAGAAGGAACAGAATATCTTAAATGTTGTTATTGGTGAAATATTTAGAAACTTGTATCTCCCAAGAAGTCAAAAATCCCCAAATAAATCTCAAATCAGTAATACCTAAAAAATGATCTGGCTTAATTTCTTCTTTTTTTTTCACCCACAAGTTTCTGTAAATATTTCTGTGAGTATAATATTTCCCCACTGAAACTGCTTATAGACATGCAAATTTAAATAGAATCTGCTAAGTGTGATGTAAGATGTTGCATGTGTTCAGATGTCAGTAGTCCCTAATATCTGCATAGATGTGAGAAAGTTGGTGCTTTAAGATCTTAGTCTTGGACCCTTCAACTGCCCGTAGAACATTTTTGGACCAGGAATTGAAATTATTCCGTGTTGCACAACTGCTCTCACAGACCAGACCTTTGTGCTAACATTTGTATGGTCACAGGAAAATTAAACTATTTTCAGATAGATGCTGCTCTGGAGGACCGCTGTACCCTTTCAGGAGATGACAGTGGTCATTTCACAGTGATGTGCCAGGCTGTGTCGGTGCTTGGACTAGCTCCTAACGTTTGTATAGACAAGGGCTACTTTAATGGCAAATTCAGGCTTGGACCAAACAGCAAATACTCTTTATGTAGAGAAGGAAAAATTGCATATTTGATGTTTTCTACTTTTCCTGCAAGAGATCCATCTTTCTTTGTCCTCTCTGGGAGGGGCTGTGCTGTGAGTTGCCCAAGTCTTAAGTTCTGAAATGAGAGTTGCCAGACTGCTGCTTGGTGAAGTTACCCAATCAATTGAGGTTAAAACGTCCTGAAGAGCCCCTGCATGCATCTACAAAATGGTGTTAACTAAACCTGGGCACAAAATAGTTTTCTTATATTCTGAAAGTTTAGGTAGTGCAGTTTGGGTAGCCTGCCACTATGAGTTCCAATTGTGTCACTGTGGCATTTTTTGACAAAGTCACGGTAATTTGGACTTGGGTAGGTAAGTACATACATACCTTTATAATCAAAATTTATAATAAAAAAAAAATGGACAGTGCCCATTTCCAGCATGGAGACTGATTTCATTATGCTGTTTTCAGGATTTCCAGCTAGAATTACAATGAGGAGGATTTTATGGGAATGTCTGCATGACTTGTTGAAGAAAACTGCAAAGGTAACACCTCTGGTAACTGCTGCATGTCTTCACTGTATTAGTAGATGGGTCTGTAGGACAGAACTATCAAATGGAAAACTCAGGACTAGGCAGACAGACTTGCTCCCCTTACAGTATGCAGCACACAACAGTTACCTGTCCGTGATCATGCTGTCAGCAGAAGGTTTGAAGTTACGGATGAGACTGGCAAATTGAGTGAATGTGTTGGGTGGGTATGAAAACAGGACAGAGATTTTTTTCTGAGTGTTTTAGCCCCATCTCTAGCACAAGCAAAACCATGTAATCCTTCCCTTTGCAATTAGAGCTGCAAATCAACCCCTAGGCCAGAACACTCACACAAGGAGCAATTAGACAAGCTAGACAGTGGAAAAAACTAAAAATAGTAAATGTCTCCACAAAAATACCTTGAATCTTTAGAAAAGGATGTTTTATGAATTTCCTGAGAATCAGTTACTGCTTTCGTATTTACATAGTGTTCTGCCAGAAAAGCTATATTGTAACTGTTGTTTGACAGAGATAAACATGAGCAACCCTACTGTTTTCTTACACTTGAGATACTGAAAAAAGCTGAGTAAGTCCTGAGATTTTCATATCTGACCAACTGAAATTGGGGGAAATTAATTGGTTCACATTGAAATGAGGTAAAACTTGCCTTAGTGCTCTTTTAAGAAGAGCAGTCTAAAAATGTGGGGATAAAAAAATGACCTTCTTTTTCTTTGTTATTTAATGACTCAACTCAGTTTTCTTTAAAAAAGGATGTATGAATCAATGACATTCATCCATTACCTGAATCCAAACTATTATAAAAACTCTCCTTTTAGAAAGTATATTATTTGTGAAAGGATGGCAACCGCTGACTTATTTTGCAGCACTTCTAAGCTGGGTGAAATGTAAAAAAAAAAGAAAAAAAAGCTGATCAGAGCAGAATATTTTTAGTCCTTTTCCAGGAACTATATATGATACTATTTAATTAAGAATGACTCTTAAAGGATGATTTGACTGTTTCTGATTAAGTTTATGATGCAGGTTTTTAAATGGAACATAACACACATGTGCAGCTTGTAAGTAAAAAAGGTATGTTCAGAATTAGCTTGTTTACTAATACATGTAAGAAAGGGGTTACAGGTTGCTATGATTTTTTTTCTTTGTTGGTAACTTGTGTAACACTGTATGAAAAATGCTATGAACACTAAATTACATTCTGTTCTGTCTTTTCTACCTGCAGAAGATAATTGAAGAGGAAAAAAAAACCTGTATAAAATTGAACAGCAAACTCTGTGTACATCTGTGTGCACATACAAGTGCACATGCATGTACTGTTGCTGGCGTGCTTGTTTTCAAGTGGAGATTTCAGTGATGGATGATTTAACTTAAACTTGAAGTGTACGGCAGACTGTTTTGTGTGGCCTGCTGCTTATTTCATGAGCTGCTTTTTCCCATTCCAAGCAAGCGTAACGTATTGCAGTGCTGTCAGCACCTCACCAGCCTCGTGATAGGGATGCAATACTGAAATTCCAGGAGCTCTTTTCCCAATGATGACTTGGAGCAGAAGCAACTCTAGTGGCAAAGGGCTGCACTGGGGCCAGCTGGGCTCTTGGGGTGCTCCATGGCAGTGGGAGACATCGGTGGCCCTGGAGTTCCTGCAGGTGTTGAAAATCCAAAGGTCTCTGGCAGTGTTGCATCCACATGTGTCATGTGCATCCGGCTGCATGAGCCCTGTAGTTGTTTGTTCGTCTGGCTGCCAGACACATGGCGACTGGGACTGGGGAAGACAGCTCTGGGGCTGCTCTGAGTGCTGAGATCTACCCCATCCCTATGGCTCTGCACAGTCCCCTGGCCTGTGTGAAGCTGCGCAGAGTTTCCTGTAATCATGAATTTAATATGCTTTCAGACTTGACAACCTCTTTTTAAATGAAAATGTTTATGTGGAGCAAAAGGCATGTTAGCCTCTCCAAATAAATGGAATTATGGTTCCAAGATCTGACTTAATCCTGAAGCTCTTACACTGAGAAAAAGTAAGTAGAAAAGAAAGAGGATTGCGTATTGGAGGATGAGTTAGCAGGATCAGGCTCCATTTTATATCATTTCACTCATTTTCCTTCTGGTATTTAATCTACCTTTTTCAAAACTCCCACTGGCTGTTCATAACAAAGTCAAAGTAACTTCACATCTATTACAAATGGCAAACACTAATAATTGAAAATAATGAGGGGTGGTACAGAGAGTGTCCATCCAGCTTTCCTGCTAGGAAAATTTCAGGATTGTTAAACAAACCAAAAATGCCATTCTTTCAGATGCATTTTTATCATAAAACGATGTCCTTTAAACATTTTTTTCAAGATGTTTCTCAAATGCATTGTAACTATTTGTTCTTTTTCTAATTGTTTTCTTTGTGAAACTGTATTTTAAATCTGCATTTATGTTTCAAAGGATTTGAGAGAAGATGTTCATGAAGTAATGGTGCCACCTGTATGTGTTTTATTTCTCAAAATGGAATTTCTGATCAGATAACATTAAAATATTTTTAGATCAGTTTTTGTTTGTTTTCATGACATTTATATATTTCTAGTTATCATTTTGGTGCCTGATCCCATGTTACCAGGCTAATTAAGTGGGATCAAATGTTTTATGGTTCCTGCAAGTCAGTCTGTCCTGTGATCCCACTGCTGGTCTCATTACTCTCTGAATTCAGTGATTTGGATTTTTATTTTGATTCTTTTTTCTGCTAAAGCCCTGAGGTACCTGTATTCCAATTGGTAGATTGCATATCCAGGACACCTAAAGTTGAAAAAACCTGGTCAGGAAGAGTAGTTTCTTTAGTGGATGCATTCAAATGAGTCTCCAACAAAAACTAAAATGAAGACTGAATGAAATCTGTTATGGCAAAGTTTCCTTTGTGGGTTGCAGAAAAATATGTACAGAGATTTCGACAAAGAAAGTTTTGCAGATTTCATTTCAAAGGTGAACCTCTTTTGGAAACAAAAAAATACTTAAAAAAATCTTCCTGAAAGATGAGACTCAATTTTTCCTGTGCAAAAAGGATATTTGGCATGTAGTTTGTACGCTGCAACACTTGGTTCTTCCTTCTGCTTAGGCTAACTGGATGTAAAGGGCAGTTCCTACGATCTCCTGTCTGCACCTCCTGTCCCCTCATTCCTTGTGGCACCTTCCCATCCCTCCCTCCATCCTACAGAACAAGCGAATGGCTTTCTGCCAGCTCAGCCTGCAGACCAGGCTCAGTACAGGACCTGGCTGGGGCTCTCACTTGCCAAAGCCCCGTGGGGAGTCCAAGGGCACCCTCGGGGTGTTTCAGCAGGTTAGAGCTGGTGAAGCCCTTGGTTGTCACTGGGATTGGGCAGGTGGTGGTGGTCTGCACCAGCCCACATCCCACCTGACCCGTCCTACCTGCATGAGTGGGGTAGTCTTGGGCACACATCGGTTTCTTGAAACACGTTGGTCAGGTTTTGTGTACAGAGCCAACCTGAGACAGAAATACAGGGGATTTCCAAACAGCATCTCCACCCTATTTCAGGGTCTGGCTCTTGCTGCTGTAAATCTGGAGTGAAATGAACAGCCCATGGTGAGAAAATAAAGCAGTGTTTTAGCCTTTTTCCATTAAAAATGATCAAAAGCAACATTTAGAATTAAAAGGAACTGGCTTTTTTCTTTTTTTTTCCCTGACAGAGATGTTGTGTGAAACATTTTAGCCAGTTCCAAGTTGAAACCAGCTCACTTTTTCTTTTTAGATTGAAATTTAAACTAGCTTCTATTCAAAGTTTTTAAAGGGACATACACAATATCATTCTTAAGCATGACATTTGAGTCTCACCCCTTACGAGGAAGGATACCTTAACCTCCCTGTTGCTGAAAAGATGTGAGAGGAAAATAGGTTGGTTTTTTGTACTTTGCTTCACATGGTCACTTGGTACTACTTGGAGTAAAGTGAATTTACTGTAACTCCTCTGCTTTGTGTTTCACCCTTCTGTTTGTGTGGGACTTTCTGTAGCTGTACGGACATAGAGGAAAAAATGAAAAAAGCAAGGAAAAGTCTGCCCTCAGAAAAACCACAACATGGATTTTATGGGCTGCGTGGGCTAGACACAGGTGGGCTATGTGAAAAGAAGATTGTTTTGTTCATGATTTTGGGGAGCAGCAGGTTATCAATGTCTCCCTAAAAAAAAAAAAAAGTAAAACAAGCTAAATCATCCCTCTGTGCCAATGTAACTGTACTACAAACTGGTTTTGCAGAAACTGCTTTTAAACACAGCTGTGAAATTGACATGGGCAAATCTGTTAATATTTTTCTCTTAAGTTTTTTTTAAGCAGAAATTGAGGAAGCTTTGCTTTTATTTTTATTCTTGTTTTGGTTTTTTTTTAGTTTGTTTTGTGACAGGGAAACAGACCACAGTTATGCAGAACAAATATATTAGTAAAGTATCCCCTACATATCCCCACATCTTTCTCAAGCCGTTCCAACCAAAAGCTTTTGTAAGCGTGTGGGGGCAGCACTGGCCTTTTAATTCTGTTTATATGACGTCTAGAAAAAATAAATCCCTGGTCAAGGAGGACCTGAACTTGCAAGAGTTGCCTCAAAGCATTTTAAGCAACTATAACTTGAGCCATTTCTGCTGGCAGCCTGCCCTGCTCCAGTCCTCCTGGCTGGCAGCAGGCACCTGTGGGGTTGCCACTGGTTTGAGGGAGACACAAAGGCACAAGCACTTGTTCCGGAAGGCCTGAGAGGCGGACAGTGCTGAGGTCCTGTGCCTGTCGGCACACTGCTCAACATCTTCTCAGACCTAGTTTTGCTCGTGCCAGCACTGGAATCCAGTGCCTAGGCTTGTGGGTGGATTATGGGTGCTTGGTGCGTGCTCACCAGATCTGGAGCAACCTGTGGGGCTGCTCCACCCTCATGGCAGGTCCTGCCCACCAGTGTGACTCAAGGCTGGCAGCATGGAGTTTTGTAAGTTGGCTGTTTTCAAAGCACCTTCTGCTGCATCAGCTCCAACTGCCCTCACTGCTGCCAGCCATCTCCCTGCCGCACCATGCAGTCGAGCAGGACCCAGAGCCATGCATGCATGCAGGGTGGGTGTGCACCGCTGGCTGGGACACGGTTCAGTAACCTGGGGCTGAGGACAGCACTGCAAAAGTGCTGTGGGGTGTTCAGTGGTGTGACTGAGGCATGACTGGTCCTGAGCTCCCTCACTCTGGGATGGGTGCTCACCCAGCCCTACTACTCTGTTTGTTGTTTGAGTGCACTTCCAGATGGTTTTGCTCCTCAAAGCAGATCTTGTGGGAGCCTGTAGAAACTGCTGTGTTGCAAAACCACACGCATGGAGGCTGAGGATCTTAATTTAATGCACAGCAGCAAAACGAGAGAGGGAAATACAACATTGCACCTCGGAGATGAAGGCTGCAGGGCAGCCCATGGGTAGGCAAGAACTGGGTTGACGTTAGTCTCTGTCCCTAGGAGTCAAAAAGCAGCTGTCAGCATTTACATTCTTTTTCTTCCTTTTTTATTTTCCTTTTATTTTCAATCTTTAATTTTATTTTGCTTAGCCACTTGCTACATCACTGCATGAGGATACGGAAGCACAACCAGTGCAAACCCACAGCCACTACCCAGTGCTGCCATCCTGTGCGGTGCTGAGCGCCTGCACTGAGCCAGCCAGTGCCCGCTGCTGCCATCAGCGCCGGGGGAATTACGGGCATTTCGCAGCTTTGAGGCACAGGCACAAATTGTAAACTGTAGTGTTGCATCCATGTGTGAACAGAGACACACAGAGAAAGCCGGCAGCAGCTGATGCTTCACACTAATCACTCTTATAAATGCCTCTAATTAGACTTATAAATACCTCTAACTTTCCTACAGGGAACAAAATGCCCAACAGGCTTAATGCAAACTCGGGGGGAAAAAAAGAGCTAGAAAGATGAGTAAAAGCTATATTTAAACCTGGCAAGTCCTACCCCAGCACTCTTGAAAATTCAACCAGTACTACAGAAACCCTAAATTGCAGTGCCCTGCACCCCAGCGGAGCCCTTCAGGCTGCTGGAGGGGGGGCGCAGCATGGGCAGATTGGGGGTGAGCAGCCGGGGGAGGGGCTGCAGCCCTCAGCCTTTGTAGCCGGAGGGCGAAACATTGGGATCCTGCAGAGAGGGAACACAGAAACCCTCAAGGCAGAGAGAAATAGGCCTAGACAAAAGCCGTTACATGGTTGCAAATCACCCCACTGCTGTTATTTTATTTACCGCTGTCCGCAGGAGGATTGTTTTCTCTTGCAGAATTTTAACCTTTTTTTTTTTTTTTTTTTCACCCTCCTCGCCTCACAACAGTGGTCACTTGTACCACAGTGCCACATACAGACTGAACTCACCTCCGCTCTCAGGCAGGGACGGGTGCTGCTGGCAAAGACCTCCGAGCACCCGCGCCCGCCGCCCTGGGTGCTGCCTTGATGAATAATGTAACCTTCTTCCCAGGAAACAGCCCATGGCGGTTTCTTTCGATGTCTGGGTGAGGAGCACAGCCCCGCCAAGCCACCCTGGGTGTTCGCTGGTGCCCAGGCACTCATACAACCCCCATAACCTTCCTTGCTGTGCCCGTAAAAGCTCCAAATGATCATCATAAAACTTTTTTTCATTAATCTTTTTCAAAAGATCTCTGTATTATTTTTCAGGGTATAAGAGAAGAACAAAGGCCTCTGGGGCATCACATTCATATCTTGGCTGTTTGTTTGGGAAATAAATTTCCTTTCCGTGTCTCTGCAGTGCCGTGCAGTCACGCTCATCTTCCCCATCCCATTTGGGCAGGTCAGGGTTAGGACTGATGGATCTTAACCATTGTGGTGAATATGAGTCCTCAGTCAAAACAACCTGTAGACTTTTGCGCTTTGAAGGAGGTGCTAATACGGACTAGGATTTGCTGGTGATTCCCCCACCTTCAGTTTTAGCATATGTGAAACATCTTTTGGACATTATCTGCCATGTGCATGAAATCACTACTGGAGGGGGTGAGGGGGAAGGGAAGGAGAGAAGGAAGGAGGGAATGAGGGAAAATGGGAAGGAGATAAGAAGGCTGCAAGGGGGGAAGGAGGGCAGGAGGGACGGGAGGAAAGAGGTTAGAGAAAAAGGACGGAAGGAAAGGAAAAATGATGTCCCTGTGAGGAAGAAATAATGAGTCCTGCTCTTGCTGTAAAACTGCATGGGGGTTGCCTAGGGGACTCCAGCGTGATCCAGCCAGGTCGTCTCAGCCAGGAGGTGATCTTTCCCTCCTTTGCTAGGTATTTACAAGGTGTTTGAACAGGTAATTAGTGCCCAAACCAGGCTGCAGGAAACCCTCCTGGTCATCCTACAGCCAACACAGGCAGTGAGCTGGAGGGCTGATTTTTGATGGCTGATTTACCCTGAACAAAGGCCCCAAACAACACTGAGCCAGGACTTAGGGATGGTAACTTTAGAGCCAATGGGCTCTTTTCCCATCAGTTTAAAACAGTGTTATTTTTTTTTTTCCAAGCTGATAACATTTTAAACATATTGCAAGATGGAGTTTTCTTGAGAGGCAGGGAAACCCGTAGATTTGCTATAAAAGAAACTTCTGTGAACAAGGAAACCCGTACTGTGAATTCACCTGTTGCTAGCCAAGGAGAAATGTTTGGTGTTTTATTTCAACCAAGAATTTACCGCGTATCTGCTGCTTTATCTAACCTCACTCTTTGGAAGATTTGATGTTACACTAGGCAGAGCTCTCAGGTTCAAGCTGCTTTCTTATGCCACGCTCTGCGAGTTTTAACGTTTTAGACTAGCAGTACTGTAGGAATAAAAATATAGCCTGCAATCCTCACAGAATAGGCAAGATGCATTTAATGTGATGCATTTGATGCTGTCAAAGAAAAAAAAAACACTCCACTTTATTTATTTTTCTTTCTTTTTATAAGCAAAGTCTTAGAAATGTGCAGTACATCCATGGCTATCAGAAGATCTTTTCTGACCTTGACCAGCAACAAGGTCACCTACAGATCCTCCTCTGCAGGTGCAGAAACCCAAGAAACCCTGCTTTACCAGCTGAGGAAATTTGGCGTGGTGCTTCTAGTATAAATCTTTGTTACATCCTCAGCATTGTTTTAAACTTTATCAACTCAGAGCAGCTATTCTGAAGTTTGAGCAATCCGATTACTTGAGGTGGAGCACAAGGCAGAGGGTGCTGGGCAGAGCATTTTGCTGCACAGAGGAAGTTTGTGCCTCATACCCCAATTTTTATCAAGCCTTGTCTAGTGGTATTTATTTTTTAACTTTATACAAAGACAGAGCTGTCCTGTAGCAGCAGACTTTGATGGGTAGTCTCAGCTTCTTGGTGTTTTTATAATGCTATTGACTACATAGATCAATATCTGCAGCTTTGATCACTTCCTTCAACCCACCACATTTAAGGAAGTCACTCTTCGGTGGGGTGTGCTGGGTGCTGAAACATGTCCTCATGCTCTGACCATTCTTGTCCATATTTCTTCATCTAAATCTGCTTTTCACAATATGGGGTGTTTGAACCGCAGCATATAGGGCTGCCCTTTGTCTCAAGTGGTGGCAGCTCCTAACAAAGGTGCAACATCAGATAGCTGGAGACATAACAGATGACATTAGCACAGCTGGAGCCACTCAAGCTGTGTCTGTCATAGCGCTGAGATTGCCCATGTACAAAATGAATTTAGGATTACTTCAATTCACCAGTCAATGTGGGGCATGGTCCTGTTATAACCTCTAATTATGTGTAGTAATATCTTGAGCACAAGTAGTAGAATTTTGTTCTTATGATGTTAAATGCTGGCCTAACTGCTTGGTACATCAGCAAAAGCTACAACGAGAAATGTTTTCTACAGTAAAGACCCTACTTAACTCAGCTCAATAGGTCCCAGTTGTGGTTTTTATTAGTAGAAAATTCATGCCACCTGCTTGCTTGCAGTTCCTCAGTGTTGGTCTGGTTGATGCCTAACCGTTGCTGCTTCCTCTTCAGGTAAGGCTTTTACTTTTATTGTAATTTGTATTTTTTTTTTTCCTTATAATTTGTAAAGTTTGTTGTTGATTTTCTGGAGAATAGGAAAACAATATCTCTGCTCTAGAAGAAGGATGGGGATATAGTACTGGTCAGTAAGATGTGGTTCATTTATTTGTTTAACATTGTTGTAAATGTACTGTGTGTGTAACCTGCAAATTTGGTAGTATTTTTCTTGAAACAATTGAATTTAATGGATAAGTTCATGCTGAGTTTGAAAACAGTTAATGTATTTAGCTTCAAATGGCTGCAAAGTTAATTCTTTGCTCAGAAAACATGTATTCTTCATCTGGGATAGCAGTGCTGTGTCATAACTGTAAGTGGAATAACACAAAGTTTTCTGCTTTGGTAATAAATATCTTCTTAACCACTGCACTGCATCTTGCTAAGAAAACAGAAGTATAATGGTGGCCTGTGTTAGCACTGAAATAGTGAGTGATTTTGGGAGTCTCAGGAATCTTCTGAAAAATAATACAAGGAGTAAGTTAACTTTATAAAAAATGAGGAATAATGTAAGGAGCTGTGTTCTGGTCCCTCTGTAGACAGCAAAGTCTCTTAATGCTAGGTACTGGAAAGGTGTATGGTAAGAGATGAGTGTGTTGCTCACAAAAACTCCTGGGTCTGGGTTATATACAGAAAATGGCAATATGTTAATAACCCTTGGCTTGTTTGTCTACTGGTTTGTGCAGTTGGGGAATGTTTTCCATCTTTGTCTTTCAGCCTGGGTTTAGAGATGTGCTTTTTATTTATTTGTACCTTACAAATATTTGTAAATGCTGGTAAGATTCCTGACAGCACCTGATGTTCCCACACTGAGCAGCAGAAGAAAAACGGGGCTATGGAGCAGCAGTGCAGGTCATCTCCTGGGCTGTGTCCTGTCCCAGCAGCAAGGGCTGGAACACAGCTTGTGGCTGAGCCTTAGTGGAGACACTGGGAATGTGGGAAACTAATGATCAGAGAGCAGAGTTCATACTGAGTTCTGTAATGACTTTAATAATGACTAATGCAGTACTATAACAAAAATGTAGTTATTGCTATGCTAAGTCTTCAGGAATAAATCAGAAAAAAAAACATTTCACTCACAGGAAGGTTTTAAATATCTTGCTGAAAGCTACTGGCCCCTACCTCCCAGATTTCTCTGCAGAGCACACTTTAGCTTTGGACGTACCTTTAAAGACTTTAAACAGCTTGAGACTTCTAGTTTGCCATAGGAGCTTAGAGCAAATTCATGTTTCTAGGTTTTAAATCCTGAGCTGGAGTACAAGAGCCCTGATCGGGAAGGTAAGGGAAAGTATAACAAGGCCATTTTGAACCACATATATTCAGGTTGGACCTTTAAAGTCTATTCTAAATTTAATTGAAAGTTGAGGGCAAAGGAGGCAGGGTAGCACTGATGTGCTGACTTATTTTCAAGCATGTGAGGAGCAGTGCTGTTGAATGCTCAATGAGCCACAATCTTAATAAAATGGTGTGGGTCAAGTTGGCAGGAGTGAGATGAAGGATGAGGTTTGGGACAGTGCATAGGGGCATCTGTCCGTGCAGCCTTTTCCCAAAGTCTGGTGCTCTCTCAAGTTGGTGGCAGCACGTGAGAGTGTGAAAGATGGCAATGAAGTCATATATTTAACCAAAACCTCCCAGAGAAGCTTTTGTAGGGGGTTTATTGCACTGGCAAAGGATGGATGAACAAAGCCAACCAGATACAACTGTTTGAAAATGGAACTGGAAAAGGCAATAATTTCACTGAACTTGTGCTCAATAACACTTCTCCCTTCATTTTTGAGATGTTCAAGAGATTCACTGGTAAAGGAGGTGACAAGGTTTCACCTTCCTTATGAACGGAGATGCTGAGGTGTTAGGGGGTGCAGTGCCTTGTCTCATGTCACCCAGCAGTCAAGGGGCACCCTCACTCTTTGAGTAAGGAAGTAATGTTGCCTCTGGTGGCTTTACTGGCTGACAAAAAATTTGCAGCACTTTGCTGTAGAAAGAAGGGTGAATTTGTAGTTGCTTCTGCTGCCTTGCTGGGCTCATTTGTGGCTGACAAGTTGACCGCAATGGTTATGTGAAGCCTTGCTTTCATGGAGTCCAAACTAGAAATTACATAGAAATTTGGTGGGTGTGATGCTAGACACTGAAGAGAAGTATATCTGACAGTACATGGCCATCTCTTTAAGCTTTCAGCTGTTACATTTATTAAGTTGCTTGATGGTCTAGGAAATTGTGTAATCAGGATAGTGGTAATGGTGATGTCAACTTTTTGACTGTAATTTTACCAGCATGTTTCCTGTCCTCTCTGTTTTGTGTGGGTATTTTTTTTTTTTTATTTGTTTTGTTTTGCTTTTTTTTTTTTTTTTTTTAAGAAATACTCTGTAAGGACTTTAACAACAGCCACCCTTCCCAATCCATACTGGGCTTTACTAAACGCAGACTGCAGTTGTCTTCTCTAGTCTAAAGTTGTGTCAGGTTGCTTCCCAAGTCCAATTTGGGAAGCAAAACAACTTGGTTTTGTTTACCTCTATTTATGGAGGATAAAATTAGTCCTTTCACCAGTAGTGCATGTGAATTCCTCAGTCTATTTAAAAGAAGACTTGCATGAGTTAGTCATGTGTTGACCATTTGCACCATGTCTAGACTCAAATCAATAGCTCATGGGGAATTAACTGAAATGCATCAGGCTTTTAAAGCACGTATTTTTACACCAGAAATGAAATTGTACTGAACTCAAAGACCTTGTGCTGGATGCTCTCAAACATTGATGAAAAAAGATAAAGGTGTAATCTCCTGTCATAATTCTTGTAACTTTTGCCATCTTCTTGTAAATCTTTGCTTTGTAACAATAGACAACCTTAACATTGTAATTCAGAAGTATAGACAATTGCATTATGTAAGCATCGAAGACTGCCTTTTTCTGGAAGCTTTTGGCAACAGTAAGTTGTGTGTTGTTTAAGCTTAAACCAGTGTTATCACTCCCCAAAGTCAGAATATCAATTTCAACTGCAGTATTCATGTACTAAAATCAGTGGAAGCCAAAAGTATATCCACATATTTATTCAATAGCTAGAAAGGCATCCAAATGTGAAGATGATCACACCCATCTTTGTGAAATTCTGCTTGCCATTATTACTTATGAAGTCAAATTAGTCCCATTCTGAACTTTATGAATATATTTCTGTTAAATTCTGCTTTGGCTTAGATCAAGTATACTGTTATCCTGGAAACTGCAGTTACTGTTTCCATTCTTACTGAAGAAAAGTATTTAAATGCAAGTATGAATGTTTTGGAAAAACTAAAGAAATCTTAGACTCTGATTTTTTTTCATAAACTATAAATCATTACAAGATTAGCCTTTTACTATCTCCCATTTTCTCCCTATAGCAGCTTTTTCGTCACTTTTGGGCAGAGGTGTCATGGGAAATAGTTTGCTCTTCATGTTGCTAATATATGTGCCTCATCATCCATATTTGAAGTTTAGAGTATGAATTAAAAGAATATTTAAACTGCATTGAATAAGTGAAGTTACTCAGTGGTACTGGTCTAACACTTTCTGTCTTGATCCTGTTCAGTTCTTGTGATCCAATACTGCTTAAATCAGAGTAATTGCATTTGTTACAATGGCTAAATCAATACATTTTTCAGAGGTACAATTGACTAAATGTGTAATTCTCCAGGCTCCTGGTAACATACCCAGTCAAAAGTGTTTTCTTTATCTTAACATTGCTCCTGTAGGATTATATACTCCACCAGTTAAAGAAAAATCTTGCATGTTTATTTGAAAAATATCTTCAATAAAAATGTTTTGGCTGTGATCTTTCAAATAGTTAAGCAAATACTTAACATTAGAGTGCTACTTCAACTAGGTAATAACTGGACTGTGCAGAGGATTGACGGAGCAGGGAACTAAATTCCCACTGCTTAATGGGAACTGTACTTCCCAATCTCCTTTTTTTGGTGGGGTGTGAGTGGGGAGGAAGGCTAAAGGACAGTGGGAATGGAGTTCAGTTATTTTCCAAATCACTTGAAGTATATAAATGAGTTTCGCATCCATTTCTACAGTTCAGATGAAGTCAGAGAAACTGTTCCAAGTTGCATCTGGCTGCTGATTTGGCCCTTGGTAGCAAACACAGGTGAAAAGTACTCTGCAGGAAAACTATTTTTACTCTTGTGGGTGTTATAACCTCACAGAAAGTGACATTTGCATTTTGCTGTCGTGTACTGTGAGGAGCAGAGAAGGCTGCTTTGCCCACAGAGAGGTGAACCAAGTGAAGAACATGCATCTGTGCTTAGCATCTTGATGTTTTATAATCACCTATAGGCAAATATTAATGCTTTGAGCTTTAGATTTGTAAGTCAGGTTTGAAGTATTCTTTCCTTAACTGACGCATAGCAGGGGAAACCCTGAAACCTGAACTGATTTCTTTCACTTTTTTTAATATGGTGTTAGTCCCCACCATGTCATCTCGGTTTATTCCATCCAACAACTAGGTAACTAAAATTTAATCAAATCAAAGCTGTGATAGGGATCCTTATCTATTCCATGCAAACTCTCATCATCCAATGAAGGTAATTTCTCCATTTGAAAAATCAGTCTGACTAATTTATTCTACAGGTAATGATTTGGGGTTTGCCAATTAGTAAAGCACTAACAAGTTTATATCAGACATTGAGAATTTTAGGCTTATGGAGCATCTTTATATCTACATTACTTGTGGCTTTTTTGTTATTGGTAATAATGGCTGTGATCTTTCCTTTAGTTTTCTTGTCTCAGGCACCCCTAAGCTAATTAATATTTGCAGTCATCTTTAACTATCAAATAGTGTTGCAATCATAAACACATTGTTAAACCTCTTAGTACTGAAAGGAAGACCTAAATAACTTTTAAATCTGTGAGACAATGTCAAGAAATGTGCTTGCTTAAATTTAATCCATCACTCTGTGCCAGCAACACATACAGCTGAAAGGTCAGAGAATCACTGAGAGGGAGAAAAACAATTAATTTGGTATCAAAAAGGTAATAGGATAAGGCCTCACCAACCCTCTCCTATTGTTCTGCTGCATTAACTTCAGCAGGTCAGATGCCACTGGTGGTTGACCTCAGGCTAAACAGGGTCAGCCCAGGCTGATTACAAAAGAGATGTGTTTGCACTTACCCAAGTGTGTCTTAAAAAAAAATGAACCCACATCTGTGTTGTTCCTGGGGAGGAACACACAAAGGGTAAATATTTTTTTAATGCAAATATCACTTACAGAATCTTCTGTATAAAAAATGGCATCTCCCATCATGGCATGGCCCCTATGTGTGAGTCCTTCCCACCACCATGACATGTTGTAACCCCAGACCTGCCAGTAGGTGCGTGTCAAAGAACAGGTGATGCACTGAGAAAATCTGCCGTAAAAGGAACTGGTGGAAAAACAGTTGTAGTTTTTTTTGTTTGGTTGGGTTTTTTTGTTTGTTTTGTTTTTTTCCCCCTCAATTCTACTGCTGGACATCATTTCAGTGGGAGGTCTGCTTTAAGAGGAGCTGCTGATGTTATTAAAACAGAAAAGACTGGTGTGTTAGATAATTCTCTCTTGGAGGGCCAGGGGAAAAAAAGGTCCCAACATTTTCTATCCCTGCAACTCTGTTTTCATGCAAGTCATATGCTTTTTATTTAAAGCTCATCTCAGTGTAGTGGCCAAGACCTTGGCCTCACCACATCTTTTAAATTCATGTGTCTAAACCCCTGGGGTCTGCTCTGTGCTCTTGCTGAGGTCAGTGGTGCTCCCCTCTTGGGGATGATTCATACCACTGCTTTTAGGTGCTTAGCTGGAAGGAATTGTGTTTTGTTGATGCTGGATTGGTTTCATCAATGCTGTGTTGACCCACAGGTTGGTTTTCTAGTACAGCTCTATGCAGTTAAGGCCCAGGTGAGGATTCTGTCTGTCTGTTTCTCAAAACATTCTGATGCTTTCAGTTGACTTCAGCCAAAGCTCACCATCTGGTTAAAAGCTACAGAATTTGTGACAGCAGACTACAAGTAGGGCAGAGAGACTCTGGAAGCGTCATATTTGGAGATGATGAAAAATCTGTAATGCCAGCTCACTTCTAATAGTAAAGGAACTGTGATGGGGGAAGAAGCTGTGTGGTTCAGGCACAGAGATGGTTATAGATGAGACAGTGAAAAATGAGATGCAAATTGTGTAGCTTTTCAGCTTTCCAAAGCTTAGACCCTGACTAGATGCAAGTACCTTATTTCTGTACTTTATGCAAGATTGCCCCATCCAAGCCATCCATCTCTAGAGTTCAGACAATTTTAATAATTACAAAGCTGTAAATATTCCAGCTAACAGATGTGAACTGGAGTATCACTATTTTGTAAAAACATTGAGACTCTAGCTCCGGGCTAGAGACAGCTGGTTGAAAAACCGTCCTACTTTCATATGCTATCTATCTACTTAAATTTTAATAGGATTTCTCCCTTAAATACACTAATTTACAGATGAGACCTTTTGGAACTGGTTAAATTATTACCTTTGTTGCTGGGCTTGATTCTGCAAGGTGCTGGGCCTTTCCTGCCTTTGCTGGAGAACAGAAGTTACAGGTTTGATTTTAAGCTCAAGTGTTTCTAATGCAGACAAGGGAGGACTCTTAATTCTACAAATCCTTTCCTAGGAAAGAAACAAGCAAAAACAAGTTAAAAAGAGCTATGATAATTGACAGTAAATGTATAGTGCTTAGTAAAGGCTGAATGGAGTGAGGGGAGGAATCAAATCCATTGAAGTAGGAAAATTTGCTTCTTTAAAATATTTAACTACAACAGTGCTTTTTTGCTTGGGATCATGCTGATTAAAAGCATTAATTGTGAAGATTTCTCATATGTTCTTGAGTGTTGCTAGGCTTTGTTTTGTGTTGACGAACAGCCCTCTGTGTAGTTCCCACATTTCAAGTCTTCCCTCATGCTGTGCTTCCATATTTGAACATTCATTGGTCATGAAGATAATATTGTAATTGTCCTGATGGCTATGTTGGTGGGTGATGGCCTGCTGTGTTGAAGGGACCCAGATGCAGGTATTTCTTCATCAGGAAAGAGCAAAGCACATGTGCATGCATGCACTTTGCAGAGATGGCTCAGAAAACAAGAAAAAGGATGGGAAATTAAAGTGCTGAATGAAGAATAAGTTAGGTAAGTGGAAAAGTAAGGAGGATTTTCCAAGCTGAGACTGTCCTGTGGTGTCTGTCACTTAGAAACCCAATTGCATGGTCAACTGCTATAGCATGAAAGCCCATCAGCCCAGTAATCTCCAGCTTGTAATTGATTCTGTTTCTACAAATGTTAGCTAAAGCAAAAAATCTGCATTAAGGTAAGTGCTAAGCATCCATCAGCTTGACTGATTAGTCAAAGTAGGAATTGCTGAAGAAATGCATGTTATTTGCCATCAGATTAAGTGAAGTTTCTTCCACAGTCAGAAAGCTAATAATTTGCTTGTGAGGGGATCAGTTCAGTTTTCAGATCCACTTGTTATATGAATCTCAGTGTTTGAGGGCATATCTCTTCAGATCACAGATACCTCAGAAGCAGATAGGCAAAATAAAAATAATTTCTGATTAAATAGATATTAAATGATATTGGAAAAAAGCTTGAATTACAAAGATTGAACAACTAAACTAGACAATAAACAGGCCAGATTCGATATAAAAAGACTGAACTGGATTTGTTAATGCATTGTCTTCTTTGATACTGCTTCTTTTTGTCTTACATCCTTTTTCTTTGCTATTTTCTGCTCATAAAGCATGATCAGCTGATATTAGTTTCCAGGAACTTTTAATGTAACTATGCTTTTGTGAACTGGGCAACTATATTTCATACTTAAGAATGCATACAAGGTATGTATATTTTTATGATATAATAAATATATTGACTTAGTGAGGAAATAACTTTCCTTTTTAGCTTATGTAACTCCACGAGACATCATGAATTATGAGTTTTATGATCTTGTACTCATACTTTCATTGATCATTCTACTATTTAAACTTAAAATTCTCTTACCAAAATGTTCTGTAGTTATTATAGAACTCTAAATCTTCGTGAAAATGAAGGCAGAAGTGTTATAAAGAGATTAAAACTTGGTTTTCTTTGTATTTAAGCAAGCACTTGTGAAGAATTTTTTTTCTCTATTTGTGTATCTCCAAGGTCAGTATGTTGCGTGTAGCTCACCGTGAAATTCAGTACAGAGCAACTCTGCAGTTCAACAGCAGCCCTTCTCTTGACAAAATGCTATGGGATTTTTAATGACCATTGGTGTCAGGGCTCTGCTTTTGATACCACCAGTGATAATCTGTGGCCATGTGTACTGGGCTAGCAGGTTTGATGTCAATAGAGCCCATTTATCTGAATCAGTGTTGTTCCTTCCTCAAAATACCCAATACTTAATCAGCTTGGAAAGCCCTCTCATTCCTAAATTCTCAAAAAATGTTATCCCCCTACATACTGATGATCCTGTGATCCCTGACAGTTATTTATCAACAAGATGGGGGAATTGCCCTGGCTGTTATCCCATAAGGCTGGTCCCACCAGGCACTCTGCAGACCAAGTGGTGCTGAGATCATAATAATGGCTGAAGATGTTTGGTTGATTAGCCAGATATTGCCTTAGATGCGTCATAACTTGGCAGCATAACCTTGCTCATCCTAGGGGAAAAAAAAAAATAAGCGAAATGAGAACCCCAGGAGCAGAAGGAAACTTCTTGTACAGTGAGACTCCTGTGGGGGTCTAAGCTCTGTTAAAATGCTTCCTGTAGACAGGGTGAGTTGGGAGGTTTATCTCCTGTGCAGGTGCTGGGGTTCATGTTCATGCTGCATCCTTTCTAGCTGCTGGGGGATTCTTTGTGTTAGAACTGGCTGTTCCCCAGAAACCTGTAAATCTTCTGTTTTGAAAAGTCTCTTTCAAATTAGGGTGAAACCTCCTTTCAGGCTCAAAAAGAGCTACTGACAACAGGAATGCCTAGACTGGGGTGATACGTTAAGCAACTAGCAGTGTTGTTACTTCTCAGACTTGCAAACAAAATCTCTCCACAAGGGCTTTCACTTCCCCTGTGTGTAACTTGCATCTTATGAGTGTGTGGCTGGGCAAGCAGGCAGGAGCAGGGAAATTCAGTGGCAGGGACTGTGCTTAAATATTTCTGTCTGCAACAGAAATGGGAAGAGCTGCAGCCTCTGTGAGGTAACTTTGGTGAGACTTTCAGCAGAGGTTTTTGGTCCAAAAAGGCTGATGAGACTTTGTGTAAGTACCTAAACATTTAGATACATGTGAACTAAATAAACTCACCAAACCATGTGCAGTTTATTTGAGGTTACGATAGCTTAATTTCTTAAGCATCGCTGTTAAAAAATGAACAACAATTCGGCCTTTAATACAATATTGAGCTGTGATTCATGGTTGGTGGTAGGAGAAAGCAGTGAACTAATTGCTTGGATCTGGCCAGCATACAGTGAAGCAGCTCCCTTGTCTGTGATGCTATGCCCCTTCCTTTTCTGATTATTCACCAGCAAACATCCTACGGTCCCATTCATAAAGTCCAGTAATGACACAAGAAATGTCAGGAGTATCTGCTGAAAGAGTGGGAAGCTGACAGAGCAGCACATTGTGAGCCTGTGAGAGCAGCTCTGCGTTTCCTCTGGGGTTGTTTTCAGTTCTTTTGTCAGCTGATTACATGGTCTTTTATGATTTCTAGTCTACAGAATAGAGCTATTTGCTTGTGGATTATGTGAAAGTCGCAGGCTTATGCAAAAGAAAAACAAAATAATCTGAAAGTGGATTCTGTTGGCTAAAGTTAAACTTCATTTAGGTGGTTTTTATCTAAAGGGGCTTTTAATCTAGGGGGGTGAAGAAAAAAACAAAAAACTTCTGTCAGTCTTTGAGATTCCAGCTGTATGGTGTTAATTCACCAGTGCCCCCATGCATGTGACTTAAATTACTTGTCCCTATTCAGAAAAATGTATTTAAGATTGTTTAAACGTTGAGTTTGTGTTTTGGTGAATAGGAATTGTACTAAATGTGTGCTGAAGTGCTTTGTTTATTTCATGTCTGTATGCATTAAATACTATAAATAAGCTTATTACATTTACTGTCTCTTTTATTGTTAATAAGAATAACACACACATATCCTGATGCTTTTTTATCTAAGTCTGTGGAAGCGAGCACTGAATCTTTGCAGAAAGAAGGAACTGTGAGATTGGATATAAGCAAAGTGAGCTATGAGATGCGTTAATATTGGTCCCCAAACTTCTCTAGGTAGATCTGAGTTTGCAGCCTCAAGTGGTGAGTCTTAATGGAATGTGTGATATATATGTGTATATAGATACATAACAAGATGGAAGCGGTGAAATAAGTTGAAAATTCTGCTAGGGAGCTGTATAGTTTCTTGTAGATCTCAAGACTGAAAGAATGGCCTTGAAATGGGATATGGTGGAAACAAGGGAGGTTCTTGGCAAGCATTAAGAGGTGAACTAGAGAGAGGAATCAGAAATTCGAGCAGGGATGGGGGACGGAAGGGTTTGTTCAGCTGTATGTAAAACCTCACTTGGCTCCTTGCAAGGCTTCTGTATGACTTGCAGATGTGACAAGGTGTGTGCAGATGGCTGGTGCGATATGCTTACGATTTATCAATATGAACTTTGGAAGCTGGTTTAACTCCTCTCCTTAGCACCTGCAGCAGGCCCTCTGCTATCTGCTGTGCAAAGTGGACAGATGTATATCGAAGAAGCACACTTTATTTTTCTTGGGTCAATATTTCACATGACGTTCTAGCAGGATAGTTTTGTTTGGTTTTCTTTGAGCCCCTTATTCACATACTTCTGTTAGGGGTGTGTGTGAATAGTGATGCCAAACTAATAGGATCTGCAGCAGAGGGCAGAGTGCTGATACCACTGAGTTTGGCCTCCCAAAGAAACTGCTCTTCTGCTCCTGCAAGTGCGGTGTGAGAACAAAGTCTACCAAACCAAAAAGCAACAGTGTACATAATGTGCCAGTGCAGGTGCTAGTGGTCTTGGAGATAGAATTTGGCTCTAACTAAAATGAACAGACGCCAGCCCCAAATAAAAAGCCTTCTGATACCTTGTTTTGCTGTGAATCCTCTAAAAATCGGAGTAAAAGTTGTCTTGGCTTAATAGCTATTAATGAAGTATCTTACAAGACATCTCAGTGCTTGTTGGACTGATGTTTTTGGAGGCATTAAAGAAGCTTCTGTATGGCAAAGCTTGATTTGAGAAAAAAATTCTCACTTCTGGTTTAAGGTTTTCTGGCTTGAAAAGACGTTAAGTTTATAAATCAAGGTTTCTGTGTCCTATTACAAAAGCAAGTACTGTCTACTTAGTATCCATGTTATTTTGCAGAATGAATGCTCTTGTATCACTAAAATATGGATTTGATAGCTCTGTGACTAGTTCAGTTAATTTGGAAATAGGGGGTTTTCCCAAGCCATCTAGATGCCTGTCCTACTTGTGCATTAATCCAGCACTCCAATGAGAATGTTGTGCAACACAAAAAAGCACTCACCTTGCAGAAACATCACGCAAAACATTTGCTCCATGACTGCGCTTCGGGAAAAAATTAAGAAGAGCTGCTTGCTTGGGGATGTGTGTGACTTCTTTCACTGAGTTAGAATGATGTTTTTGGCTTCTAAAGGTACAGAACTCCAATCTATGGTATATGTTCTGCTTGCACTTTATTTGAAATGCTTCCTGCAGTTTACCATTTATGTTTAACAGTAGGTTTTTGTCTCCAAGATTACAAAGTGGTTTACAGACTGTTTATGTAGGAACTACTTTATTTTTCTCTTTTCTGCCTCTCAGAATGACAAATGTGTTCCACAGTAATGCATGATTGTTTTGTTAAAAAATAATCTGCATTATGAGGATCTGGTTCACAAATCCAGACTCACCCATGTTGTTTACACGATGATGCATATTTGGGTAAGAGTTTAGACTCAAGTCTGGAGCACAGAAGTCTATGCATGTTTTGTCCCAAAAGGGAATTCTTGTTCCACCCCCCCACCCCCCACCCCCCCCCCCCCGTTCTTTCACCTCCATAACCCACAATGTGTGGAGGTGTACAAGGTGTAGTCTTAAGCCTAACTGCAGTCAGTCTCTGGCAGATTGTTTGGGCCTGATCCCTACTAAGCACTTTTTGGATCCTGAGTTTGACTGGCAGCCAGAGGCATGGTTGGGAAACCCAGTGTCCAGGAGACTCAAGTAGCTTTTGTTGCTGTTCACTGTGCAATGTTGATAGACTTTGTGATTGTCTATCTGTAAAATAAGAAATGCACATTTCATTCCTGTTTTCAAAACAGATTTAAAGTAACAGAAAGCACCATTGCAACCAACCCTGGAAGCAGATTGAAAAGTAGGAGAGACTTCAGCTCTTGTCGTGCCTGTGACCTTATAGGCTTCACTTCTGGCTGTGATCCCATACTTTGTGGCTCATAATCTTGATTTTTGTACACAGCTAAACTAAAACCTAAACTATACCCTCAGGATGGGCGCAGTTGTGAGAATAATACTGTTCTTCTGTGCCAGAAGCTTCAGAGAGTTATTGTGGTGAGGAAGATTACTGGCTTTGATGCCAAGTTAATTCAATATAAAAATACTTCACAGCTGCAAAATATCAGTACGTTTATATAAAGATATTTACATTTACCCATAATGCTCAGTTTCTTGTTCTTAATGGTAAGACCAGGTGGGGTTTTTTTTGTACTTAGAGCTGGTTATTTTGTCAGGCACTCTTCCTTACAGCACTTGTTTTCTGTCCTGCCTGTCAACACTGTTTTCTCTCTGTGAGAGCATGTTTCATTCCTGCAGAAGGTCTACCCTCAGAGACAGGAAAAGTTTGCCCTGCTTAGCAGAAGCTGCTCTGCCCCTTGTTTTCGTTTGGACCTGTGCTCTTAATCTGAGGGATATCAAAGGTTTCCCCCATGTGATGGAGGTTCTCTGATCTGTTCTGAGATGAAACAATGGCTTCCCTATATTCTGGAATCTGTGCTTGAAACACGCCTGTCTGCCCAGCTAATGGGGCTCAGACTGTTTCTGTTATAAAGGACTGGTTGTCTTTTGCGTAATGGCCTTTGATAGATATTCTGGGTGGGTACACCCTAACATACAGTTTAAGGAAAGAGGGTACCAATTGTAGCTGTGAAAGTTTTGTTTATGAGATTAAAATCACACACAGTATTTGAAGAAAAAGAAAAACCCAACAAAAAACCAAACCCCAAAAAACCCCACCCCACAACCAAAACCAAAAAAACCCTCAACCAACCAAAAAAAAAAAAAAAAAGAAAAGAAAAACACAAACCCAAAAAACCCACCCCCTAAAAAAACCCCAAACCACCAGAAATTGCAAACAAAAAAGAAATAGAAATGAATGAACTATATTGTGGCAGTATTGGTACAGATCATGTTTTCTGAATCGCTCGAGGGTGATGTGCAGGTGCAAGTATACAGTGTTTGTTGAGCCAACTTCAGCTGGACCAGGTAGCAAAAGCATTGAAGAATATATTTTTTCAAAAGTAGGTTGACCATCCAAATCGAGTCAGTGGTCCCAGGTGGGCTTGAAACATGTAGTTTTAAAACTTGGAGGATAAGCAGGGATGCTGCAGCTTCATTGGTCTTTGCACTTGGAACACATAAATGAAGTTTGCTTGTAGACATCCTGCTGGCACCATTCTCGGCTCTGTTCCTAGAAAACCATGCAAGTCTTATTTTTAAAAAGGAAATCTACTTTTGAAAATCTTATTCTGTATCACTGGAGCCTGATAGATTGTGCTGATAGAAAGTTCTGTTGTAAGCAGATCCAGGAGGTAGCTGGTCTCTTCTTTCAAGTAACAAGTAGGAATGTTCTCAAGCTGCACCATGGGAGGTTTAGATTTGATACTAGGAAAAAATTCTTCACCAAAAGAGTAGGTCAGGCATTGGAACAGGCTTTTCGAGGAAGTGGTTGAATCGCCGTCCCTGAAAGCATCCAAAACCAGTGTATATGATGAGGACCTTAGTGACATGGGTTAGTGGTGGAGTCCTAGGGTAACAGTTGGACTTGACCTTAAAGGTCTTTTTCAACCTATTTGATTCTATGATTCTATGATCTGATCATGCTCAGTGTCACATATTCTTGCTGTCTGACGTCTGCCTCTTGAGAACAAATGTGATCATCAGAAGTGTGGGGAAACTTGAAGGGGAAATGCAAAACTAATCTGAAGACAAAGGTGTCTTGCTTTATTTAAATTACTTTCAGAAGTTTTGTCAGGATATTTAGAGTTTTGCAGAAAGGGAGTTTGTGGGGAATTTTGTGTTCAAGTATGAATTTTGCAGGGAAAGTAACCATTTTGCATGTTTTCCACCTGAAAATGAAAATAATTTGGCTGAAACCGAATAAAGTTAAATCTGAGGGGAGAAAATGAGAGAATAAAATTGGCAGGGAACGTAGTATCTTTTGCTGTTTGAGAAAAGGCTTTAATAATGAGGGTGTCTTGTGCATGTTCCGTCAGAAAGGGATGTTCATGGTTCAGGCCCATGCCTGGTATCAGGCAGGTTTGCATCGAAGTCTGTTGTTAGGTTACTAAATATCCTCTCTTGTGCTAAGGTCTTGCCTCATCTGTGCCTGAGGATTTCTATTAAAATGCAAGGTCGTTTTTTCCTCTGTAGCTTGGGTTCCTTCCTGTAAACAGAGATGTGCTGACTGCAGGGTGCTCATGCAGCCATGGCCATGTAAGCTGGGAGACAATAGGTCACATCATCGCATAAGTTAAAAGGCAGAACATTCCTGCTTGGCCAACTCTGGTTTTGACAACCACTGTTCTTTTTCTGTGTGCAGTGTAGTATCACATGCAAATAAGGAAAAATGTCTTTTTATTAATAACTGTATGAACTGGAATGAAATAGTGTCCTAATTCTATTTCAGTCAACCTGAAAAGAAAATCCCTTCTTGTCAGGATATTGACAACACACTCAACTAATGAAATACAAGATGCAAGGGTTGCATCACAAGAACATTCCTCATCAGCTAAATATACCTGAGGGCGAGCTAGGGATACATAGCTACTTTTAGGAGCTCATTAATTCTCTAGCTGTG
The DNA here is from genome assembly GCF_963264785.1 of Psittacula echo. NCBI lineage: Eukaryota > Metazoa > Chordata > Aves > Psittaciformes > Psittacidae > Psittacula > Psittacula echo. Next base: position 30,750,345 of record NC_137740.1, on the reverse strand, counting down.
TCCTTTAGGCTGTTACATCCTGCAAAAATATCATTCAGCTTCATTTCAGATCACTTTCTAATGATGGCACTTGTTTGCTGAATCCAGGTCTACCTGTAAAAGTTCGTATTACTCCCGCAGTTTAAGTTATCTCCATCCACCTATTTATATCTCACATGGGGAGCACTATATTAAGTTCTTAGGAGTTACTGTCATAACTTGCAAGAGAAATGTGCATTAGCTTTGGGGTGTACTGTCTGAGCAGATATGGGAATGAAAATTGCCTGGGAAAAACGCTTTCTGAAGGAAAGCAATTTTACGACGCCTTTTACTGCTTTGATTCCTTCTGTTTGAATACAGTGATGGCAGCTATTCTGGAAATCAGGTTTGAAAGACAAAAATCAATGAAGGTACCCCCCTCCTTCCCAAGTTAAAAATGAGAGTTTTTCCCTCTCATATTTCTGACTTATTTTGTAATGCTGGCTTGATTCTTCTGTGGGTTTTAAAGCAAATCTCTGTTAGGTGACACAGCCTTGCTGCAGAGCAGCTCTTGTTTTGTTTTGTTTGCTCTTCACTGATAGTCAGAAAGAATAACAAATTATTGATATGGGACAGAAGTGGTTGATTGTTGTTTTAGGGAACTGGCCCTTTCTTAGTGCTCAAGATAAATGCCATGGACATCTCTATAGTCCTGCCTTGGTCCAGTAAGCAATATTAACATCCTTGTGCTACATGGCAAGTCACCAGTGCTTAGCTGTCTTCATGGTCTAGTGGGCACAAAAGATAGGAACAGTATGGGCCATTCCCATCTAAACATATTGCCATCTATGACTGACATCCAAAGGGTCAATCCAAGCTATCCATTTTAGCTGCCTAATTCTAATCTCATCTCTTAAAATATCTAACAAATAAGGAGAAGTAGAGAATGCCAGTTGTTCCCAAACAGAGCAGATTAGGACAAAATAGAGGATTAGGATTTGGAATGATGTGTTGTCAGAGTGTAAACCAGATACCCTTCTCTCCTCATGCTGCGTTATAGCAACTTTGTAGAACACTTAACAGATCTGGCTTGAAGTTTGCCAGCTTAGTGTCATTCTTGTTTTCCTGACACCGTATACTGATGTGATTGACTCAGGTAACTGGAGATAGCATACAGCACACTTTAGTTTAGCCACCCAAAAATTAGGAATCTAATATCAGGGAGCTGGATGTTGTCCCCTGGCAGTTCGTGGTAAGGATTGACCTCCTCTAGAGGTTGCCTTGTCCCATCCTGTGGTAAGTAAGGCGAGGTGAGTCCTGCTCTGATACTTCTTTTTGCCAAAGAGTTTGTCTCCTCCATTACTGCCTTCTGAGCTCTGTTTGTGGCTTTGGAGGTAGGAAATGGCCAAGGGCATATTCATGTACTAAGTGCAGTCAAAAGCCAAGCTAAAACTGAGCTGGGGTGGGAGTTTATCTAGGGAATTGATTATCTCTTTACTTTTGTGAGAACAGTCTTAGGCCAAAATGTTTGCCATTTGAAAAAACAAGTTCTACTCTAAGCTTTTATCATCTGCTAGTGTAAACCTCTATATTCTTAAAGAGTGTCTCCCCAACAGCTTCGGCTTCCCTAACTGGTTTCTCTTTCACCACTGTCTCTTCCTCTGTACCCATCTTTCTGCACCTTTACGCTGGCGTTAGTGCTTGTGTTTGAACCACCTTGCCATAGGGCCGGAACTCATGTGCCTAGAAACCAGCATACTCCAAAAGGTGCAGGGAGGGTTGTGTAGCAGCTTTGGAAACATTGTGTGGTTTGAGAAGAGAATCCTTGTCTGCCTGACTTTCAAACACATGAAAAAAGCCCTGAGGGTGGATTGTTGGAATCTGAAAAAGTTTAGTTGCCAGTACAACCACTGCTGTTGTAAGAAGCAAAAATTTGCTTGCTGTCTGCCTGGACAAAGGAGTCTTTCAAATGATGCTAACAGCAGCATCTCACCAACCACCTGCACAGTAGCCATCAAGCAAGTTGGTCCAGTGTCCTGTGTCACTCAGTCTGTGAGATCAAAATGGTCATGCTGCCTTTTGCATGTAGAAAAGTGAAGAGTCTATACAGGTAATGTGTTCCCCTGCTAACTAACTATTAGGTTGTGTTTATAGACATGTTTTTCTTTCACTGCTTGACTCTGTCATGGTGTTGGAGTGGTCCCTTCTAGTCAATGCTGAGGGGTAAGGAGGACAAGGGATGGAGAAATAATGCCTTATTTGCATTGGTCACTTACTGGCCTGGGGCAGGCTAGCATGCAAGTTTCCTTAAATGCAAGCTATTTGCCAAAGTCTGGTGAGGCTTTTTGTGGACTGGTCTAGCCAAGAGGTATTTTGTCCCAAGGAGGAGGGAATGAAATGCATCTGCAAAGTCTGCAGGAACTGTTATGGAGGCCTCAACTACAGATCTGCCTATACCTGTCAGAGGGTAAACAAAGCAGCCCGAGAGGACTCGGGGTTATTCGAACACCTTGGTCACACACTAAGCAAACTATCCCCCAGGTGTGCTTGCAGAACAGACTCTCCATCAGCGTCCTGTCATGCACAAAATGTTTATCCAATTTGTCAAGATAATCTTTCTTCAAATAAGCTCAGGTCCTAGGCCTCAGAACAGCCCAATTTCATGCAGTATAAAGTAACTCTTTTTTTTTCTTTTTCTTTTTTTTTTTTTTCTTTCCTTCTGCTCTCTCTTCTCCTTTGCTTGGCCTGCCCCCCTCCTTTTAATCACTGTGTCAACTTTTCCTTGGCTTTAAGCAAACTGAAAGTAATTATATCATTCTCAAGTGAGTTATGTTTTGACTGATTTAGCTGATTTGTAAGTTACTTCAAAATGCTCCCAAGTTGTGGTATCCTTTTCCAAAGACACATTCTCAGATGCTTACTGAAGTTGAGCTCATCAATGACCCAATAGTTTGTTTATACTGGCACACATAATAGCTAACTAATGATAACTAATTAAGGGCATTTGTAAAGAAATAGAGTCTGTATTATTCCCTCCCCCCTTCCCCCCCTTAATGATAGCTTTATCTATAGTTCTGGTTTTCCCTTAGGAATTTACAAGGCATTGTCATTTTGTGCTTGCAGCTGTCAATACATTTTAGAGTCTGTTCTGAAGTATGAATTAGTAATAAATCAAGTGTTACTACCTAAGACAATGCTCACTCTTACTTTTGACAGACAACAGTTTCTTAGTTTTATTGCATATAGAATATTACTTCATTCGTTGATTTCCTTCCCTCTCCTGCCCCAGGTAATACTACAGAATCTGGCATTTCATTTCCAGTTAAATTAAGGTGGAACCAAACTTTCTGTATTCACCTACAGTTCTTTGCAACTAGGATCCTTAATGCAAAAGGACTGCTGTACTTGCTTTCAATTTTTAAACTTGGCAGATAAAATCCTGGGAGACAAAGGATATGTTCCTGCGGGGCTGTACGGGCTAGAAGTGGTCCGTGGGTTAATGAGAAAACTTGTGGAAGGAATTGAGTAGGAGCCCGCTATGCTCACACAACAGCTTTTTTGAGCTTTGCGTTAGAAAGCAGATTTTTAAAGAGCATTAAGCAGCAACAATCATTATATTAATGATACTTACTGGTTTGGGAAGAATTGCTGTGTTTAAGCACATTGGTGATGTTCTATTTGTTGTTTGTGAGGGGGAAATGGTAAAATTTGCCTCTGCAGCACATTATGAATTGGAAGACGAAAAGAATACTTAATTTCTTAAAACAATCATGTCCATCTGTTCTCTTTGCATAGAACCCAGCCAGATTTATTTGACCAACCTTTCATAAGATAGCTTCCCTATGTATCTCTGGCAAAGCGAAGGGGCTATGATGTGAAATTTTGGTACAATGTACTCTCTCCCCCCATCAGTCAGTTCTAGATGTTCATAAAAAATCTTTAGACTACACTATGGAAAAAAAAAAAAAAGATTAAAAAATGTCTAGAGCTGCTATAAAGGTAATGCTTGATATATTTACATATAAGGGATGTGATAGCCAATAAATAGAACTTTATTAATAAAGATTGCCATTCTGCAGCTGGGGACCTTGAATTGCCTAATTAATTAAGCCTCACAAGCTTTCTGGGTTATTGCTAAGTGTTGTTATGATTATATACCTATTCTACAATAGGTAAATGGAGACCCTGTGCACTTAAGTGAATCTTTTTCTTCAAGGTCACATAATGACTCGACAATAAAATTCAGGAGTCTTCACTTCACCACCTGAGACTGGTCCTTAGAAAACACATTTTTGACATGGGTGGGGGTGGGGAAATATATTCATGCTGGTGTCAATACAGCTCTTTTGTCTGAGGAATTGCTGTCTTTCGTTCATGTGGAGTGCATATTATATGTGCTGTTCAGTTTTGTTCTTTTTTTTTTTTTTTTTGGTAAATGGTAGATTTGTCTTTTCTATTGCATTGCCAGTCAACTAACTGCTGTGTGTGCAGCTTCAGAACTCTAAGTTCGTTCTGTATAATTTGATTTCTGTTCATGCTCTCTCATGCTTTTGTTTGTGTAACTTGGCTTGCATATTATACAGCACTTGTCAGATTCATTTGCAGGGAAGTAACTGAAGAATTGTGCTTCATAAGTGAGAGTGAGAAGTCAGTCTTCATCTGGGTGATCTGCTAGTCCCAGGAATCACTTTGCTAGTTGCCAAAGAGTGTGATACTGCCTGTAAATGGGAGTGAACAGGCGCGCACTAAATCTCAAAAGGGAAATTGAAAGAGCAGCATGTCAAAACTAAATCTGGAATTCGCAGAGCTAGGTTGCATATTGCCTGACTCATCAAATGTAGCAGGAACCTATTGCTTTCAGGTAGAGCAGAGGCAGCATCCTCCTTCACAGGTATCTCTAAAGCTAAATATAAAAGGCTTTCCTTTCTGGGTGGTAATATGGCAAGATTCTTGTTACTCTCTGATAAACTCCTTTGCTGGCTTCATGCACAGAATCTGTCCCAGTGCCCTGTGAAAATAATGATCAAGTACTTCCAGAGATCATTAGAAAAGAACCTTTTCTGGCAAACGAGAAGTGTTCTCTGAGCCTATGCCTAGCCAGAAAAATAGTGAAATACATATGGACAACCCCAAATGTTTATCATATATGAACCAGATCCTTCAAATCTATGAAAATGAATTAAAAACTACTACTTTATCCTCATCAGTGAGGATTGGAAATATGTCCCTTGGAAAAAACCAGATTCTTAAATAATGACAAGATTCTAGGAACTGGGGTGCTTTCAAAAATCTTGTGTTTTTCCATCAGGTTCTCACAGGTAATGTAGTAAAATGGTAAGTTTTGAAAACAATAATGTTGCTTTGTGACTATTTTTTTTTTTTTTTAATTTTCAGACCAATCAGGTCTTTCAGAATTGTGCATTTTTTTAAAAAAAGCAAAACTCTACTTTTGTGTATGGTTTTTTTGCAACAGACCAATCTATGCCACTTTGAAATATGAAAAGCCCAGCTTTTTTCCCAGATATTTTCATGTTATGAAAGGTGTCATTTTAATTTCCCTTAGTTTTAGAATCTCAAGGATACTTTCATACTCTGTATGTTTTTCTTGCTAGCCTGGATATAATGTGCTACTATTGACCTATGCCAGTTAAGAGTGCACATTCAATATGGACACTCTCATCATTTTATAGTCATGGCAAAACCAAAGCTCACATCTGCCATGTGCGAAAAAAGTCATACAGTTGCCAATTATGCTGAAGGAAAGTCTTTGTGACCTGTTGGCTTCATAAGGGAATCGAGTTATGAATTAGTTTTGCTCTAATTGTATATGGTCAAGTTGCTGGTACTCATTGCACAGCTTTGGACAAAACATTGAAGTATAAACATGGAGCTTTGATCCTTAGACCCATATATATGTGTAACATCTGAAGAAGCTGCGGTTTCTCTGGAGCATTATGTCAGGAAAGCATCTATACTTTCCACTTGCTTATTTGTTTTCTAGGGATAGGTGGACTTCTGTCATTTAAGTTTAAAATTGTCTGACATAGGAGGTAGTCATAATCTTGTTGCTGTTACAATGCAGGAAAATGTACATGCTTTTCAGCCTTGTTTTCCCCTTCTTATGATTTATTAGTTGAATGTGATTTTCTTCCTAGTATCTTTTTATATTTTGGGAAAAAATCTATATTTCAGGTTTTTTTTTTTTCTTTTGCTGAGAGTATATCACATAATCAGACAGTGGTGGTTCTTGTGGAAAAGTTCAACCTTATTTTGCAGACTAAGAAGTGCAAATAACTCTGATGCATGGAAATGTTGATGCTTAACCAGGAATTATCTCTGAACCTTTATGTTCACTGCTACTTCTTGACTTGAGTATTCATGTTGTTGTATGGAAGAAGAAAAGGTTGTGAGATAATTCCTTACCACTCTAGCAAGCTGTGATCTGGGGTGTAGAGGGAATCATCTCTCTTACTTTGTCAGTGCTGCTACTTTGAACTCCTGGCTAAAAAGCTATAATAAAGATCTGTTTCAAAAGGAAGGTCATCAGGCAAGTGCTGAGACTTCAGGAAGTCTTAAGCAAACCTACGGAGTCTTTTTGGAATTCAATTGCTCCATCTTGAGCCAGGCCCTTCCTCACTGGTGTTGTACTGTAATGAAAATGCCAGTGCTGCTTGAACTCCTGCTGCTCTAATGTGCTTGTCCCTGGCCCTTGCACTGAATGCTGATTATTCCCTCAGTGGTGGTGCCCTGTGCATATGGTATGTTGTGTAGAAGTGGCAATGGATAGTCACAGTCTGAGAGAAAATGTGCCCAAGTCTAATCCTAGTGGCAATTGGATACTGAATAGTAAATAGTAGGTTGGGGAAGAGGAAAATATATGTGTGTGGAGGAAAAAACCAGGTAAGTTTAGACACATATTTCAAAACCTGATAGTTGTCAGCTTTTGGTACGAACATTTCCCACTTTTAAATAGTATATTCTGATACTTCCATTTTTTTTACCTAGCTATTACTTTTGGGAGCTTGTTACAAGCACTGTGAGGTGCAAAGGTAGTACTCTGCTGCACCCTGCAATACAGGATACATAACAATGGCTGGTGTAGAAAGAGGGAGAGCTGCATGTGAGTTTAAGTAAAAGTGTTCCTAGAAGTCCTTTTCTTGTTAATTGCCCTAAGGGCTCCAGCTGCTTGAAAGATGTGTCCCAAGGGCAAACTTATTCTCTAAAAAGACAACAAAGACATTGGATCTTGGCAGACTGATGTGTAAGCTCTTTAATGTCTGCATTAACTCTTGAGATGCTAAGCTTTTTTTTTTTTTTTTTCCTTCTTAAATGTTAATGTCATCTTTAGAAGAAGTTGACCTAGAAATTGAAGTTACCTGGGGAGTTTGGTTTGAAGCTCAGCTGTGCTTCTGATGAAATCTTGAAATTGACTGCACAAGGCTAAAGCATGTTCCTTCTGGGTGAGAGAGTTTTGGCTCTTATGTTCTCCAGTCAAGTGCAAACACACAAACTGTAAAAGTTCATTGCAACTTATTTCATGTGTTGTTTTTGTAAATTGCCCATTGGCTTAATGGTTTTCCAGGAACTATTTGTTTTTCTGTTCTTTCCATGAACTGTTGGACAGAGTCAGTGCTTCAGTCAGAAGGGTTAAAATTTTAACTTTTGATTTTATATTCCACCCCCTTCTCCCCATCTCCTTTCCACTCTCACCTGCCCCCTCCCCTCCGGTCTTTAGGAGCTTGCTCAGATATGCTTGAAGCAAAATGTTCACCATCCTATGGTTCAGGTTCTCAGAGATCTGTGTGGGGGGATGTGTGTTGGTGTTTTGGATTTTTTTTGTTTAAGTAGAGAGTCTGTAATGTAAATCAGACACCCACAATTATCACGGATGTCAATAGGAGCCCGTAATCATTCTAGGGAGTTATTATGTCTTGAGGATTGATCGTCAAATGACTTAAGAAAAATAATTTTGAAAAATAACTGTTTCCATTTTACTGATAGAAAAGTTTTAGTCTTGCAAAAGACGAAACAGATGTCTAGTTTGGAATCAGTAGGTACAGTTCTGCCCATAGAGGAAGGCTTAATGTGGCCTCAACAAGAAAAGAAACCATGCAGTTTTAAGCAGATTAGATAATTGAGATTAGTCCTCTGTGATCTTGCTGTGTTTTCATTTATTTCAAAACAGTCTAACATACTGCATGTTGAGCAATCAGTTGAAAATCACGTGCAAACACTGCTTAAGTACTGATAAGAATCGTTGAGGTAAACAATGAATTCCTACTAATGGCTAAGTCACCAAGGTAAGATCAAGTCTAAATACACACCCTTAGTTAAATATAATTTCATTAACTCAGGTTACTTGGCTTTGGTAAAGTGTGGGGTTTTTTGTGTTGGTGTTTTTTTTTTTTTGTCTCTCTCTCTCCCTGCTTTCCACTTTCAAATGCTTGTCAAGTGAGCTGCATACAACTAATCCATCATTTTCAACTTTGTTTGTCTGTATCAGAGATGTGTTTGGAGCTGAGCAGTAACGCAGCATAGTTGTTTAAATCTTACAGTAGATCCACACTAGGTGCATGTGATAATGCTGGTTAGGAAAACATGGTTTCTATGCATTTTGCATGACACTTCTATATCTCAATTTTTAGGAAAAAATAGCTTATACTAATAAAAAAAAAAAAGACCATGTCCTATTATAAATACCCAAATGTCACAGTGTTTTCCATTTAGAAAACACAGATTTTGCTGGCATATTTTCATTGCAGGGGCTAAAGCGTTCGTAATCCCCTGTTAACATGATGCATTGTGCACTATGCTCTTGTTGTGATTCACTCATTCCTTTTCACCCTCTCCTATTTCAGAATTCTACGTAGCTGTGGGTGTCTGTTTGTTTAGGTTTTTTTGTTGTGGTTGTTTTTTTTTCCTTTGGGTTTCTTTTTTTTTTTTTTCATACTCAACAAGCAAGTTCAGGTGTTTTAAATATAACATGTTTATCAGTGGTTTAACATTTCTGTGGAAAAGCATAACTTGAGTATCTGATACTTACATCTCAGAATTTAACGCTGTGTGTAATACTTGCTTTTCCTTTTTGTGACATCACATGTCCTTTGCTTTTTTTCTCCCATGCAGCTATTTGTCTGGATCAGTTGACTTTCCTACAATGTGAGTACTACCTTTTCTGTAGGCAGTTCTTGCTCCCACGGAAAATGTCCCTACTTTAATATTCCTCTCATCCTCCCTATGAAGTTCTACAGGACCTTTTAAATTTTTTTTCTTTTTTCTGTTTTTTAATGTAACAGAAGACTTTTCACCCTGCTCAGTACTGCCAACTGACCCAGTCCCAAGGAAATCGTAAACACGTAACAGATGACAATAAATAATAGCAATAATTGCAGCATCTATGGCAGTGGATTTAGAATTTATTGGCTCATTTATCAGCCTGCATAGAAAAGCAGGCTTCCTTGCTGGCATAGTCAGTAGCCTGACAAGGGCCAGTAATAGATTCTTCAAGAGGGAATACAATAAAACCCATAGTGGGAACATACGGGCTCTCCTGACTCAAAAAAAGAAAGGATGTGTTGGGGGGAAGGCCTGTTTATCTGTTGATGCATGATTTTTTTCTATTTCCTGGAGCCATGGATGTTCTTTATACCAAACTTAAAGAGGGGAAGTTTAGATTGGATATAAGGAAGAAATTCTTTACTGTTAGGGTGGTGAGGCACTGGAATGGGTTGCCCAGGGAGGTTGTGAATGCTCCATCCTTGGCGGTGTTCAAGGCCAGGTTGGATGAGGCCTTGGGTGGCATGGTTTAGTGTGAGGTGTCCCTGCCCATGGCAGGGGGGTTGGAGCTATATGATCTTAAGGTCCTTTCCAACCCTAACTATTTTATGATTCTAACTATTCTATGATTCTATGATTCAATGGTATCTTGTGATGATGAATACTGTAGGTGCTTGTTATTTGTCCAAATGCTAGACCTCTTTGTGTTAAGCAAACACAGAACAAAGTTAATTGCTGCCTCAAGATGCTTAGAACCTTGGATAAGAACTCAGGATGGATAGAAATAGATGGAAGAGTGTTATGAGACTTTATTGACCAACATGAAAAACAGTGGCCACAAAGGTGATGTTTGTCAAAGCATCACCTGTGATTTTTGGTGAGGTTTTTGGGAAAGGACGTGAATGAGCTAATAGGCTTGCAGGCACTTTCAAGGAACTCTAACTGAACAGAAAGGTAGTGTGATTGAAATCATGAAAGTTTTTCTGTAAATATAACAAGTGTGTTTCAGACTGGTTTATTGAGATGGTGATGGTGCACAAGACAGGGTGAGGGATAACCTGTGAAAGACCTTGCCAAGAAAGATAAGCTTATGTTCACTGTAATAAAATCATAGCATGGTTAGGGTTGGAAAGGACCTTAAGATCATATAGCTCCAATCCCCCTGCCATGGGCAGGGACACCTTACACTAAACCCTGTCACTCAAGGCTCTGTCCGACCTGGCCTTGAACACTGTCAGGGATAGAGCATTTGCAACTTCCCTGGGCGACCCATTCCAGTGCCTCACCACCTTCACAGTAAAGAACTTCCTCCTTATATCCAGTCTGAACTTCCCCTCTTTAAGTTTAAACCCGTTACCCTTGTCCTGTCACTGCAGTCTCTAATGAAGAGTCCCTCCCCACCATCCTTATAGGCCCCCTTCAGATACTGGAAGGCTGCTATGAGGTCTCCACGCAGCCTTCTCTTCTGCAGGCTGAAAGCCCCAACTTTATCAGCCTGTCCTCATATGGGAGGTGCTCCAGTCCCCTGATCATCCTCGTGGCCCTCCTCTGGACTTGTTCCAACAGTTCCATGTCCTTTTTATGTTGAGGACACCAGAACCGCACACAATACTCCAAGTGAGGTCTCACGAGAGCAGAGTAGAGGGGCAGGATCACCTCCTTCGACCTGCTGGTCACGCTCCTCTTGATGCAGCCCAGGATATGGTTGGCTTTCTGGGCTGTGGGCTCACACTGCCGGCTCATGTTCATTTTCTCATCAATTAACACCCCCAAGTCCTTCTCTGCAGGGCTGCTCTGAATCTCTTCTCTGCCCAGCCTGTAGCTGTGCCTGGGATTGCTCTGACCCAGGTGTAGGACCTTGCACTTATCATGGCTAAACTTCATAAGGTTGGCATCAGCCCACCTCACAAGCGTGTCAAGGTCCCTCTGGATGGCATCCCTTCCCTCTAGAGTATCAACCGAACCACACAGCTTGGTGTCATCACCAAACTTGCTGAGGGCGCACTCAATCCCACTGTCCATGTCACCGACAAAGATGTTGAACAAGACCAGTCCCAACACCGATCCCTGAGGGACACCACTCGTTACTGATCTCCAGCTGGACATTGAGCCATTGACCACAACTCTTTGTGTGCGGCCATCCAGCCAGTTCTTTATCCACCAAGTGGTCCACCTATCAAATTGATGTCTCTCCAATTTAGAGACAAGGATGTCATGTTGGGACAGTGTCAAACGCTTTGCACAAGTCCAGGTAGATGACGTCAACTTCTCTTCTGTCCTTCCCCTGTCTGTCATTTCTGTAGCCCCATCATAGAAGGCCACCAAATTGGTCAGGCAGGATTTCCCCTTAGTGAAGCCATGCTGGCTTTACTAAGCGAAAAGGTAAGCTAGCTGGGAAATGAAACATAGTCACAGAGAGCAGCTAAGAAATGATCTCTGCGCCATGATGGGTTAAGAGCAAAACATTATGGTGTGAAACTATGGTCAGAGGATAGTCACAGTAACAGATATGAGATGGCTTACCTAAGAGTTGGCTCAAGTGACTAATGTTATATAGAAGAACCATGGAAATTGTCTATAATATGGCTATGGGACTCCAGAGGAAGCTCCAAATCTAAGATGACTCTGGTTCTGGTGAGGTCTTCATACTTAAGATCACAGAATGGAGAGGAGTGATGGGAAAGACAATGGTATGGTCAGCAGTGAGAAAATAACAAAACTGGGAAGGGAGAGAATTTAATACATCTGCTTTGGATGTGGTCTGGATTTTTTTTTTTTTTTTTTTTGTGTGTAAATATTTATTTATTATTAAATTCCTATCTTTTATGGAACAGCAGGGGTATCTGGAGCAGATATGGATTTTTAGAGCCACTAAGGTGAATTTGTGAATAGGATCACCTGTGTAAAAGGGGTACAGGGAGGCAAGACAGGATAAAACCTCACCTGCTCCCAGTGTTGCTGCTGTGAATGACAAGTTGGAGCGAGGACAGACTTTTCCATAGAGTTCAGTACAATACATTTGAACCTGTTCTGTTAAGGTATTCTGCCTTTTAGCTTCACTGAGCATCTCCCTGTTGTATCACAGAAGTTGTATGAAGTACCCATTTTAATCCTTTTGAATTCGTAATTTTTTCAATTTTTATTTGCTCTTTCTCTGAAGAGCAATCCTCTCAAGATGGCAAAGTAAGAAAAGTAATTGTGAACACTGTAACACATAAGTAGCACGTAGGAATGAGCTGAAGGTGTCCATTTTTACTGTTAGTTTGATTTACCTCTTTAATATCTTTCATCTCCATGCACTCAATGCCCTTTTCTTGCTTGGGAAGACAATAGTTTAACTTTGTTCTTAGATTTATGCAATTACATATACAAATATCTGATGTATGTTATGTATTCATAATTCTGGCATGAGCTAGAAAATTTCTAACTGTTGCTATTACTGTGCATCTAAACTTCCAGCAATTCGTGTGTTTCTGTGAAGTGTGGTTGTAGAGCACAGCTTATTTCCTGCATTTTCACTTGCAGCCTTTAATCATTGAATCTTACAGTTTGTGTTTGGATCTGAAACTCTGTGGTGTGTTGTATTTTGGGATTTTTTTTTTTTTTTTTTTTTTTTTTTAGCTGTCCTGGCTGTAATAGGGAAGTGTCCTTGCTACCTTTCCACTGTGGTAGTTCAGGCTTCCTTCTTAAAGCCCGTTGGAGATGAATCTCCCTTGGGATCTGACACAGTACCTGTAGTGAGCACAGCCTCAGCTGTGTGCTAACTTGTTTTGCCTAATAACAGTAGTTGGAGAGATGCACAGAGAGTTAGCAGAGATCTGGCTCAATGTGGCAGAAATGATGTAACAGAACGTCCCCTGTCTTTTGCCCTGAGCTGTGTTGCTCCACCTGCGAGAACGGTGGAGCAATACAAATAAACCACTCACCTGCTTTAAGGCATCTCAGTTTACATAGTTGTTGCTCTGCTGAGTTAGCCCTTATCTGGATTGTGATCTAAGTCTGCTGTTCCAGGTTTTACTGCCTCTTTGAGCTAAGCCTGCCTCCAGTTTTGGGGAAGCAGAGAATAATGTTGAGTGGGGAACAGATTATGAGAAGTTTCCTAGGAAAACAAAGAATCCCCAACATTTTCTGTTGAAATTAAAACCTGTCTGTGTCTCAACAGTAATAAAATATCTCTCTCTCTATGTCTGGAGGTCTGAATCTGATCATGTGAATCCCAGTTGCTGGCTCCACAGTTCATCTTTTAGGCCATTTGAGGGGAGGCAGTGTGGAATAGGAAAATTCTGACTGAGAGGACAAAAATGTGTCTAGAGATGAAAGGAACTACACTTTGCCAAGTATCAGGTATCTAATGTTGTGCAAGAAAATATCAGTCAGCAGTGTGTACTAAAAGCAACATGATGGCCATGTGATGTTATATCTCAAATTGCATTTAATAAAAGTCAAGGAACACATTTGTTGTACCAACAAGCTTGTTGTAGTCCAAGCCAAGCAGGTGGTAGCTATGGTTAGCTCAGTGGGTAGATGGGGCTCTAGCCTGATCTGCCTGATCACAAGATTGAGGCTGGTTTGGGATTTGGGTCTGAGTTGGGAAGCAGCGGTGTACTGCCTTATGAAGTTTGACCTCCTGGTTCTCTTCAGTTTAGAAAGTGTGACTGATCTTACACGTTGGACTGCAGGGAAGGATTTTTTTTCACTGACATTTTAGTACCTTTGACTGGAATTGGGAAAGGATGTCTTTGGCAACTAAATCCAACCCGCCAGCACAACTGAATGATTTGAGGTTGTATTTTAGTAGTTAATGTCACCTCTGATGTCAGAATGACTAATCCTCTTTATAAATTCCATGTGCCCAACAGGACACAGTTGCACATTGCCCAAAACTTGATACCTCGGGACACTGGGGAAGGGGGACAAGTTAAATAACCAGAAATTTTGAGGCCAGTGTTGGATATGTCCAGAATGAGATGGTAAATGAGATGGAAAATTATGGCATTTTAGGGCAGCTTGTCAATTGAATAATCATAGCCAAGTCATTTATTGGATTTGAAACCACTGGCCAAGTAAGTTTATTATTGTGTCCATAAGCAACCCTGCATATATGCCTGAGCCTTGTCAACCTGAGGCTGTGGGAGTAGGAAGGGAAAGTTAAACACCAAACAGCAGCCAGGTGCTGTTGTTAGCAAATGTTTCCCCAACAATTAGATCACCCTGTGGTGGGGACAGTGGAGCCATATGGTGCAGGAGAGTTCACATTGTTAGAAAGTGAGAGAAAATGCACTCTTACAATAGATCTCATTTTCCATGTCTGTTAAGTACAAGATTTCTGCCCCCTCTTTCTGTGTTATCTTTCGTCTGACAGTTTCCTCTTTTGGAAGTATTTTCAACATTGCATAGCTGTTTACTTAATATGCCTCTATTGCCTCAGCAGATAATAGTAAGTCAGAGTGAACGTTTACCTTATTTCTGAACCACTATTCCATTCAGCACTTCCAGCACTCTGGAGGTTTTGAATGAGCAGTGTAGCATTTTAGTTTTTCTTTACTTTGGGCATTCAGTCACTCTAGAACAAGACTATTGCTCATGTTCTTTCTCTCATTATCTTTTCTTTCTCATAAAATTTTAAATATCTTTGTTACCTCTTTTCACTGACACACTTTCAAATTTTTGACAGGTTCAAGTGACCTCATGGAAAATGGCAAGTCCTCTCACCCTCCCCAGAAGGCTGCAGAGCGCTCAGGGAAGTACCCCTGGTGTTAGTTATACCACTCCCAGCCCTGTACCCATTGTACTCCCAGTACCAATTAGCTGAAAAGAGAACCACAACATCTATTAATATAAAGAGAAAGGAACCCCAAATACTACATCCCTGCTGTGAGAAAACTAAGCTCTGTTTATTTCCCTGCTCATCATGGTGTTGGTTTAGGAGTGAGTTCCCAAAACTTCTTGGCACCACTTCTGCCAAGTCATAAACCTCTAATAAAGTTCTAGTGACCACTGAGAAACCTTGAAAACCCTGTCCCCAACAGGTGCCTATGGAAGGAGTTGGGGTGACTGTTCACCACTTATTTTGTACTTGTGCAAACTAAGTCACTGAAGAATTTTTTTAAAAAATCCCTACTATTCAGAATAAAAGTTATTCACAGTTGAATCTAGAATGTTTGTTTAACATTATTCTTTTTCACTGCAGTATGCCACAACACAATAGTTTTATATTGTATTTAAGCATCCCTTCATTTGAACCAGATCAGGAATTCACCATCTTAGAGGATAGGTGGTAAGGGAAATATTCTTCAGATGGCAAGGGTTATTTTTGTACGTAGTTTTGATAGTGCCCATTACATCAGACAAAGCACTTCTGTTAAGGTCTGCCAAGTCCTAAATTTTCAATAATCCCACTTCCTTCTCTTAAAATTGAAAATGTAGTGACTCCCCTGGGAATGCATGTCATTTCAGAATTCCCGTTGACTGTGTATTCTGAAATGCTGCAGTCTGTTTGCTTAGTAATCCCCCTGTCTGTGTAAGTTGTTAGGGGTAACCAAAGGCAGCTGATTACTTAATTGTACAAGGCAGGAAATGGGGTTCTTTCATTAGTTCCCATAATGTTCTCGAGAGCAACCAGTATTCTGCCTGACTGAGTTTTCGATCCTTTAATTCAAAAGATATACTTTCCTTTGGCATACTCAGTTACTCAGTGATCCTTTATCCTGATAGGCTATTTAAAGAATAAACTAAACAGTCTAGATTAAAAAAAAAAAAAAAAAAAGCAAGCCTAAACTTTCTAAATAAAATAAACCAAACAATTATCTCTTATAATAAGACAAAACATGTTGCAGCCAGAGGAGAAATATGACATATAAGGTCTTTGTGTCACTTTGCACTTTTGTGGGATTACTGGGTTTCGTGTGTTTGTTTGAACTGATGGCCTCAAATAGGACAAGAAATACTGCTGTCAACTTGTCACAGCCTTAGAGATCTGTCAAGCTGTTACAAACACAGCACTTGCCTTGCTCTTCAGAATCCGCTTATGATTTTTTCTCTTGCATTCTTTCTTTAAAACCCAGATCAGATTGTCCTTGTTTTCATGCCATGGGAGTCAAAGGGAACTTTCCTGTAGAATTCAGGGTGCTCATGTTCATCTTCTGTGGATCTTCTTCAGCTTCCCAGGCCTAGTATGCTGCCTAGTATGCTCAAGGAGAGTTTGCTATGAGGAGAGATTAGTTTTAGTACAGTAAGTGGTGGCAGGTGGAGGCTGGGAAACAATATCGGAATGTTTCTGATGCTTTTGGGTAGTCTTTGGTTCCATAAGTTATGTTAACCCTCAGGTGTGAATGCTTCTCCCAAGATGTCCCAGGATTTCTGCTCCTGAAGAATTAAGGGTGTGTTTGCAATAGCTGCTTAAACAGTGCACTGAACACTGTTCCTGTGTAATCAGAAAGATGAAGTAAGCACACTCATGACAGCAAGAGTAAGGCATGCTGCAGTTCTCCCTGTCAGCATGCTAGGGTCAAGCCTTGATTTAATTCGTATAACGCAGGTTGTCTTAGAAAGTCTCTCCTACCCAGCAGAGATGTGGTGCACAGCTGCTTTGCTGTATGCTTCCATGCTGCCCTATGCTTGCATGCAATGGAGGATGTTGTTGACTGTGTTTGGTAATGCAGAAATAGTAGGGGAAGAGGGAGACGTCTGTGTCTGTTATCACGCTTAAAAGCAGCAGTGCTGTTCTTACACCTCAAGTGTCGGTAGAAACTCATAGCCCACCCCGGAGTATCCCATACTCTTGTCAGCTGTAATATTTTCACCTATGTACAAACCATTTAAGATAATGGATGCTATCTTCCTCATTCCCCTTGGAAAACTGGGTTATGGAAAGGCTTAGCAACTCGTGGAAGGTGTGCAGAGCAAAGAGTTAAACCAAGCTCTTTCAATTCTTAAGCAAGTCTGCCAGTAGACAAGCCTTAGCTAACGTTAATAACAGTCTGTTTCAAAGTTGATTTTCACTGTCTGATATATCCATAATAAGCAGGAAAGTTGTTCTGATGAACTTCTATTTTGAGTCATTACTGTACTGCCTGTACTAAAGTGAATAAAATGGTTATGTACCAGACTGGGCAGCACCGCATCCTAAATAAATGAAAAGCTGATAAAACCAAATGAGGCTATGTGGCCCTAAGCAAACTTAACCAGGAGTTTGCAAGACAGCCTTCTCCTAGAAATAATGGGGACAAACCTAGTGTGGTTAGAATTATTTGTTGTCAAAATTTGAAGTTTTCTAAATTCTTATAAAACCCAGCTGAGGTTGCAGCAACCTCTGGGAATGTGTAACCTGCTCTTCAGGCTCATTTTTATTCCTTGTAACTACTATATGCCTTTATGGAAGGGAATGGAGACTGGGAGGACATTGCTCTGGCTGATTGAACACCAGCTCCACTATAAACTTGAGACTTGCCCGCAGTCACACACGTGTATCGGCAATTTTGTAGTCTTTAAATAAAAATGTGGTAATTGTGGAATGAAAGTTCTTATTGCTTTGGGTGCGAAGAAAGGCAAATTCCTGTCGCCATTATTAGTTTTCCCAAAATTTTTAGTGATCTTTTTCTTGTGCCTTGTTGCAAACTCTTCAGAACAACTCTATGTCCTGTGTTTGATGTCAGTGGGGAAGAAAAAGTAGCCACCATCCTCTGCTACCTTTTCCAGGTGTAACCCTTTATGTCTTGCTGGTTCAAGTAGAAAAGCAAGGTGGAAATTTGTGAGGTCCCCACATGGTTGTAGGTAATTTTGGTGCTAGGTGGCCTCTGGTTCATACTCCTCAGCAGTGAGTTGGTTCAGAAACATCCTCCAGACCTCTTCTACCCCAAATCCTCTCTCCATCTCTTCTCTATTCCCTGTAGCTAACACTGGGGCTTGTCCAAACTAGACTCATACGCTCTGTGTGCCTGCACTGCTGCTCGAGGTGACCTAAGACATTTTTGGCACAACTTCAGGAGGGACCAATGTTTCCTTCTACCTGTCACACATCACCGGTGTTACCTGTTTCTATCACTGAAGGAAAACATTGTATCCATAAACTTGTAGACTCTTAAAGCATAAAACTCTCCAAACAAACGCAACTTATTAATATTTCATCTGTATAGGCAAAAATATCCCTCATGAGATATATATTAATGCTTTGGATAGTTGGACTGCTGCGTCAAAACTGTGCAGGTGGGCAAGTTTTGCAGGGTTATTTCAGATAAAGATGAATATAGTTTGCAAAGAAGAGCCTTAATCACTAAGCAAAGATGTTCACTGAGTCTGGACTGATCTAGAGAACAATTGTATGCTGTGCATCTTAGTGGATGTGGAAAAGGTGAAATGAACTGTTAGAACGTTTGCGAAACATGCAGTGGACTGTGGTGGCAATGCCCTTCTATTGAGTTTGTGTGTTACTTTCCCTGGATTTGTAAAAGGACACCATTGCTGGTCATTGGCCCATATTGACATAATGCAGAAGACCTATCTATACCAAGGTGTTTACTTTGGATCTGATTTAACACTCATGGCAGTTGATGAAAAATCATTAGGTATTTTGAATGCCCTTTATATAAATAGAATAGCCATTATTTTTCTAAGTAAAATGTAGGGCTGCCTAAAGGAGTAAAGACTTTAGAATTACGTGAGCATATTTAATATTAGTCTAATAATTTCAAAAAATATGTGACTCAAATTAATTGGAGGTTTCTGCTTCTAACTATAACATTTCTTATCGTGTAAAGCAGTCAGGAAGCATAACATATACAAGACAAATATTAAACAAAGGTATTATGGATGGGAAATTCCTAATCTAGCTCTCTATGTGTTGGTACAGTGAAAGTTTCTTAATCCAATATCTGATGAAGTAACAAGGAGAGAATTAATTTACTGTGCACTAATTACTGAGGAGTATGCACTGTATATACAGTGAAAGGTGCTGAAATGAATACTTGATAAACAATATCTGGCAAATTAAAAATCTGAAATGTTAAATGAAATGCAAATTAAAAATCTGGACCGTTAAATTAATTGAATGCAAAAAAACCCTGACATTAACTATCATCAAGGGTCGAAGTTATATCAGCAAAAGCAAAGCTATTCAGAGTTAAATCCTGCTTTTCTCTGTGTGATTTACTTTTTGTGAATGGGTATTAGAGGAGCCCCAAAGATATGGGTGAATTTGCATACATGAGGAGGCATCCTTTCTGCCTGCTGTGCAAAATACTGTCCTAAGAAATAATGCGGATGGTTTGCACCTAAAAGAAGGTTTGAAATGAATGGTCCCTTGATATGCCACTGAAAAGAATAAGTCCCTTGGGTACAGGTGAAATGTAAGACCTGTGTTGTGGTGTCTGTATGAATTTCAGCTAAACCAATGGTGTACAAATTTTAATACAGAAGAGACTTCATTTTTGTCTTCTGCATCATATTTTAAGCCTAATTTTCTCTGTGTGTCATCTTTTGGTGGAATGGAAACTGGAAAACGCTACATTGTGAGGGTATAAGATGTTTCTAAGAAGTAATTTACAGAAAGTTAATTAGAGCTTAATACATACTCAGATATGCATGGTAAATCATGTTTTTCCAAAAAAACATGCCCATTGAGGATCTAATGTTAGAAATACATATGTAAATTTCTAATCCAACTGAAGCAAATGGAAATATGTTTTAAGGATCATGCTGCTTATTTCAACTTGGTCAATGTGAGACTGAAAAGATGGGGGAAAATTTAGCATTTACCTCCAAGCTCTGGAACATACTGCAAACAGTGTGTTAACATAGGCCTTTTATTTCAGCAGTTTAAATTTTCACTTGCTTTCCTCTATTTTTCATGTTTGTTCATGATTATTTGTGTAGGGTATAACGTCATATAAAACACTGAGTATGAGAGTTGTTCCAGATGAAATCTGTTTCTGCATGTCCACCAGGCTGGGAGTAGGAGGGGAGGTTTGGGGAGAGCCTGGAAACCTTGGAAAAATTAAAAAGAAAGCTAAACTCTCCCAAACACACATGCATACATGCACACTAGCCCTTATAAAGTGTAAGGGAAACAAAACCACCCCCAAATTTAAGGATGTGCATAGTCCTGTAAGGGTCAAGTGTAGGGGAAACTGATGATTCAAGTTCTCTTTTGGGGGGCAAGAGCCAACCCTAACAGCTCTGAGACAAACTGTTTAGGCCACAATTAGTGTGAGGCTCTTTGTGGGTTCTTACTTGTGTCATCTGATTGCAAAGTAAAATGCATTATTGCTGGGTGTTAGACTTGAGGTGACTTGAGTGTGTATGTGAAGTGGGTAGCATGTGTTCTGCATCTTTATACCAGTTTCTTCAAGTGCTGGGTGTTCTTCCAACTAAAGAGCCTGCTAGGGATGAGGGGGATTGATTTCACTGTTTGAAGATAATGCTCTCAGAATGGTAGTTTTCATTGATTAAATGAGGGCACTTTTCAGAGGGAAAGTGATTGCAGCAAATTCCAGGTTAAACTGATATTAGTATCAAAATTATAGGCAAGTATTGTAATGACTAAGCATTAAGAATTTATATTAAGAGAAGATTAATCTGGGAAAGAGTACTGCTAGTAAAAAAGCATGATCTATATATTGCCCTTGAAATATAATATCATGACCCAATTTCAGTGTACTGCCATTTAAAGACTGGAAAGAACACAATGCAATTAGCTTAATGTTTTAACAGATCTGAACTATAGTCTAGCACTATATTTCTATTAATCTTGGTTTGTTTTAATAGCTCTAGATATACAGTAGCAGTTCTATTGCAATTAAGAATAAAAGTTCAACGTACTAGTAGCATTTCCCTGGAGGTCTAGTCAGTCTACCACAGTAATGAAGATATAATTATACTGGTGTAAATCACAGCACTGTAACTAGGAGGGATTGGCCTTTCCCTTCCTTTAATTCATTGAAAGATTTTTATCTTTGACAGGTACTGTCAAACAGGGTGATGGGCTGGAAGGCAGGATGTTTATTCTGGTAACTGATTTGCTTGGGGAGAAAATGTGGTGGCATGTTTTAGTGGTTTTGGGTTTTATTTTTTTTTGTTTGGCTTGGTTTTTGGTTGTTTTGTATGTGTGTGTGTGGTTTTTTATTATTTTTATATATATATATATAAAAAAGATGGCTTGAATGCTGAGGTGATTTGCAAGTCCTGCTTCTCCCATTCTGGAATAACAGCAATTCCTGTAGGCTTCCTAATGAAGCGTGGTCAAGATCAGACTTTCTGCCCTGACTGTGCTGTTCTAAGCCAGAGAATAGAAAAATGTGTCTGCAGGTAGCTTGAGATCACCTTTTGGGTTCCAGTGTAGTAAGCTCTGCAAAAAGCCTACCTGGCTTCTGCTGTAAATAAGAAAAAAATGGCCTTACAGCTGATTTACTTAACTGGTTTATGCTTTACTTAACTGCAATAGTCCCAGACATCTATTCTTTGCTGTGAGAATAACAGAGCACAGCATGCTCAAGCTGTAACCTTTTTTCATTTGGTAGGCTTCCAGATATACTTCCTACGTGTCAGGTAGAGCAAAAGGCTTCTTCGACAGCTTTAGTGCTGCCTGAAAAATATCCATTGACTTAGGTTTTCGTCTGCAGGTTTGTTTCTACTTTGCTGCTACCTGACTACTATAAATGAGCCACAATAGAGGGAGACTCCTGCCTGTTTTATTTTTCCTGGCTATCAAATATGACTTCCCCCACCAAGCTGTCAGCTTCTTAAGAAAAGACTAAATTAAAAAATAATTATCTTAAAGTGAAAAAACCAAACCAAATAACCAGAAAATAACTTAGGATACCAAAGATTTTGTAAGGACATGTCAAGCCTCCACTCACCTCTGACTTTCTGTGCAATGCAGGTGTCAAAGTTGATGTTTGAGGCACATCTCTACTATGAGAAATTCTCACAAGTTCTCATAAGACAGATTTCTACCCCCATCAATAATGATAGTTAGGTTCAGGACTAAGGCAGGAGTGAAGGAAGGCTGCCATTATATTACTGGGAAAAGTTTGCTACTTTTTTTTCTTTCCATTGCTTTTCTTGGGCAAATATCCTGAGGTCAGCTGCTGACTGCCAGAGATGATAAACATAAATGTGCAAAACATCTCTGGTAATGAAAACAGGGCTTAGGAACAAGGCAGAAGCCACAGATTGCCTGGGTCTATGGGTGACTTGCTGCTGACCCATGGGGTCTCCTTGCAGGAGCAGACACAACTGTGGTGGCTGTAGCACCACTTTCTGAACTGTGCATGCTTTTGGGTGAGAGCGTCAGTTTTCAGTGCTGAGAGTCCAGTGCCTTTCCCAGTTGCTGAAATTCACTAAGGAGAAGATACAAAAATAAAATGTCTCAGTTTTATTTTCCACTGAACTGATGTTTCTTTAGAATTGGCTGTTCCACATACTCCTCACCTTGCTGGCAAAAGCATCAGTGATCAATGAGGACAAAGTGATTCTGGCTGTCAGCTTGCCACATACATCCAGAGCAAATGAACACATCAGAAGCTGATTTTGCGCACGGCCTGCTTTTGATTTGTGCATTTTTCTGGCAGACTTGGGCTATGCCTATTACTTTCTTACAATAAAAAGGAATGTTTCTTCTACTGGAGACTGCAGCACGCAGCTCCAATAATCATAGGGGAGCCACAGGTGGTCTGATTTATGGTATTTAATGTGAACCTCTGACATTCTGTGGGGAGAGATTATATAAGGTATAAAAGAAATCTGCAGAACACTTCAGTTCTCGCTTGCAGTGGGCCTCTTTAATTTATCCCCGTGCCCCAAAACAGGTTGTTTAAATGCATGTTTACTAAAGAGCTTCTAAACCATGTTAAACTTAGTTCTTCGAAAATTGAAAGATGGAAAATATTCTGACGAATGGTGATGTTGACAAGGGTGAATCATCACTGAGAACACTGTGCTCATCAGAACTGTTTCTCAGCTGATGGGATTTGGCAGAAAGCCATGGAAGTTCACGGCACTTTTCTGTGGATTGATACTGGGCAAGGATTGACGTGCTGGGCAGACATTGACTGAATGAAACTGATGGAGCTCTGTGGATTTGTACTGTCTCAGAGCCTGCAGATTATAAAAGGAAGCCCTGAACTTAAATACTTTAATTGTACAAATACAATTAAATATATATACAATATATTCCCTGTATACAATATACAGGGAATATTATTTAACAAATGCTAGTGTGTTTCTGTGAGGATGTATCAGCAAGTTAGGCAAGGAGAAAGAAACTGTTTGTTTAACTTTGCTGCCATTATTAAGGTACTGGCTACAGGTTTCATTGCTGTCCTTCTCAAGAACAAGTCAGAGCAAGCTCAGTTAGTGCTACCCCTTCTGCTGGAAATTTGCAGTGGGAGTGGTAGAGGAGGTGCACTGGCTGCACCCATCCATGCAACTGCATTGGCACCAGAGGCAGGGAGTGACTGGCTTAGCAAGCTGAAGGGATGTGCCTGGGGCTTTGGCTGAGTCTGTTCAAACAATAGTTTGTCCAGGCAAGGAGACGGATTTCCACCCCAGGTACAGCCTGTGACTCAGAGTCCGAGCTGGAGCCCTTCTCAGTGTACTTTCAGTGAGCAACGTTGCAAAATACTATGACAGATCCAGATCTCGTCTTTCTTCACTAGCCAGGGGAACTTAGACTCAAGGTTTAAACCTAGATTCCTCTGTAACTAGAAATGATGTAGTTCCACAGTATTACAAACACAAGATAGTTCTGAAGATGGAATTCATGTCCTGAAGTGTTCGGTGAAACAAAGTGAGGAGACAGTAGCTGAGAAAAAAAGGTACTTGCTGTAAGTTGGTGCTTGCTTGGTGAGGAAGTGAAAGAATGAAATCAGAGTAAGCTCTGGATGGGTACAATGATTAAACTTGTACTGGATCAACTGCAGGGTTTTAGTTTTATTTACTAACCCTGTCCATTCCTATGCTACCTACAACTGAATGTCCTAATACTTTTTCTTCTGTTTTTTTTTTTTTTTTTTTTTTTTGGAAGGGATGATGTTTGTTGTTATAGCACTTAGTTTCAGCTAATGACAAGAAGACACAATCTGTAATCTTGTCTATTACCTGTCCTGTATTACACCCTTTCATTGACTACATTAAAGTAGCAGTAAAAAGCGTTCCAAGAGACACAATGAAGCACAGCAGCCCCAACACAGTTTAAGGCTGTGTATTATATTACAAAATGAATCTTTTCGGGGGGGGAGTGGGGGAAGAGGGAGATATTGTGCCAGTTTACAGGAAGGTTGGGCAAAAGGTCAGGGAAAGTGCGTAATTATTATCGGCTCTGCTGAGGCCACACCTGTGTGAAATGTTTAATGCTGACACAAGAATGAACTTGAAGCATGCTTGGAACGTACAAGCAGCAAAGATAACCAGAGAACTTCAACTGGAATTTAAGCTGCATCAGAAATAATATAAAAATCTGCTATAATATAGAGTCCCAAAGCAGCCCACAGAGACCTAAAAGTGTATTCAAAGCCACTCTCATCTTACTAAGGACATGGTGCATATGGACGTTACAGAGCTTGGCATGGAAATAGTCCATCAGGTGTAATCTTGACAGAAGAGAGCTTGGGTTTAGTTTAAAATGAACATATCGCGTTTGTGTGACAGACTGTTACTATGGTGGGACTACTGGACTTGGAACATGTTAAGATGTATGACTGACTTTAGTTCCTGCACACCTACTCTAACAGGAGGCAGGAGCTGGTTTCTGTATTGCTGCAAATCTACTTAGCTTTGCTAGCATCAATGAGTTTGTGACTGTCTATACCAGTTCAGACTTAATGCCAGTTGCAACTTGCTCACCACTGCTGGCTGGAACAGAACCCAAACCTGGCTCCTGTACTTATGCTTTAGCATAATACCCTTCTTCATCTCCTCCTCTGAAAATCTTGCACTATAGATATTGAACCCTAAAGGAGAAGTGACTCTCAGCAGACATAATTTTCTATGAGTAATTCACTTTTAAAGCTTGGATATATTCCATCTTCCTTGTGACTAATGGTACTCGAACAGAACATAATTGTATAATCATTTTCCAATTGCTTAATAACTTATTTTCCTTGTTTGTAAGGTGCTGTTTTTCAGCATTTCAGAGAGATGGGGGGCCTGTGTGCAGTAATAAGTGACAGACAATTGTTGATTTCTTAGAAACAGCACCATTAAAGAAAACCTTTTTATGCTTACAGCCCTGACATCTGGCCAGATCCTGACATTCTTACTCAACTCAGTGAAAGGCCTGCTGGCAGGCAGCTAGTCCACAATTTTGCATCATGTTGCCTTTGGTAGCAATGTTTGCTGAAGGAGTTCTGAACCCTACCGCTTCTGCCCTCATCAATGCCTGAAAGTCAGCACATCACAACTGCTCAGGGCTGTGCTACAGGTGCAAACACTGCAGCCCCACAAATATTTCTGTTGGTGTAGGTGGTGGAAAGGGCAGAAAGGAATAGGTAGGAGCTGAAACCTCTCAAGCTGGCTTTTTTTGTTGTAGGGGGATGAATGTCTTCCTTAGATGTTAAATCTTGGACACTTGTAGCATATAATGTTATTTCCAACTGCTAGGCCAGCTAAGTTGGAAAAAATTATTCAGGGAGAAAAGGGCAGGTAGAAGAGGAGGAGCGAAGAGGTGAATGTGTGTGTGGAGAAGTGATGCATCTCTGGTTTTGGTAGAAGAAATATGAAGGGTGCATAAGGACCAGAAATTTCCCAGGGGCTTTGATCTAGTTGCAGAAAATGCTTTTGAAGTGACAGGACCAGTGCAGGAAAATAGGTTGCATAGATGCTTAGGGGTAGAAAAAAAAGCCTTTGCAGGTAGGCAGTAAACTTCTATTCTTTCAAAGAGGCAACAAGCCATCTACACCCAAAATATTTTGCTGGGACCATAAAGTGCCACAACCTACTAAAATAAAAAGAAATGTAAAGCACGCAGGTCCACATCAAATGGGACTGAAATACAAAGGCCAGTGAATGTCCAGTTCTAGCAGGTTTGTGTTACTCCAGCTAGGACCAAGAAATTAATTTTATACTGTAGTTACAGATATAAATTCCAAAACCCCTGTTGCATTTGCTGGTCCAGTATCAAATCTTGATTTGGCTTATGTGAACTGATGTTTTACTTTTGGAGAGTTTTCTCAGTAGAGTCTGAACCTAGGTTTCTGGAAGATTAATAAAGGGAATTTGCTTTAGAGTTTTTTGAGATCTATTGAACCTGAAAACATTTCAGAGCTGGGTGATGCTCATGGGAATTGTTTGAATAGAAAAAGTTATATATATATCTGAATTAAAAAAAATAGAGTTCTTACTCTCAAAGAAATCCCACCAACTTCAGAGCTGCACAAAAAGTATATTTAAAGTAGAAAAATATGTTATGGAGAGTAGGGATTGGAATTTTCAGGGGAGTGAAATATAGCTTTAATTGAGAAGAATGCTTAAAACTGTATTGCATCTGTCCCGGAGTGCCTAGAGGTTGCCTTACCTGATGTAGTTGGTAGTACTGCAAACAAAGTGAGAGGATAACAGGACCATTTAGAAAAATCAATGTTCAGTCTTGCCTGCCAGAATGAGTTGTTCTGTTCTGGCATTTAGACCTGCCTTCAGGGATGCCCGACTTGTTTGCTTCCCATCTTGCAGATGATTTTTCCCCCTCATCTTAAAATATTTTGATCATCTCTTTGGAACTGTCAGTCCTTCACGCATGGGAGCTTTTGCAGATTGTTCTGTTACAGGAGCATTGCATTGTTTATTTTGTTTCCCCTTGGTATGATTATATTTCTTCTTTTTTTTTTTTTTTTTTTTTTTTTTTTTAGATTTTTTTATTCTGATTTTGTCAAAACATGCTATAGCAGGCTATGTTCTCTTATAACCCATTCCATGTTGAAATGTAAACCCATTGCAACACAGCCTGTCTGGCCTGGCATATGTTGTCATCGCTTTTAAAAAGTTGCCCTGCTTTTCTGTTGGCGTTGAGAATTTTATTAAATAAGAGTATTTATTTTTCCAAATTCCCCATGGGCAAAAGCAGGTAGAAAACAGATACCCATGTCTAATTATAACCTTATATTTCACATTAATCTCTCTTAATTTTCTTTCATTCCACCTCCAGCGTGCATTCTCTCCTTCATAATTGCCACCGGATAATTTGAAGTCATTTGCTTACTCAGGGCTTTATGCCATACACTCATGGATTGTGGCAGATGAATCCTTCTCAAAAAGTAAAATGAGAAGCTCATTCTTGCTGTATAGGTAGCTCCCTCCCTGTACCAAAGTTACTGAGCAAATTGTTGCTATTAATTTTTAAATTAGTGTACTTGTTGCTCAGGGAAAAGCTAAGCGTTCAGAGGAATTTTGCAATAGACTCAAGACTGTCTTCAGGAGAGATGTTCCATGCTATGTGTCGGTTGCCAAACTACTTGTTGTGTGTTACTCCTTGGCAGTTGTGGGAATTTCATTGTTCCCAAGAAACTTAGTTGTTAAGAGAGAAAGGGTTGCTCAGCTAGCACAGTCTTGGTCCCTGAGAGATTTTAGAATTGCAGCACTGTTGACTTGCATATGGATGCTTGATCTTAGTGACAAGTACAAGGATGTTGCTTTTTACAGCCCCAATCAATGTTCTGCACTACTTAAATATTTTCAGGATTTGGGTCTCATTTGCTGTATTTGGAAATATTGCTGCCTCTTGATCCACAGAGAAAAAAAAAATCTTCCTGAAACAGAAATCTTAGGACCATTGCGGGGTGGGGGGATGGAAACAAACCCAAATGCAAGTCTTTTAAAGCTTCCTGGTATGGTAAATATACTGCAACTTCTATTACATGAATATATGGCTTGATCATGGTAAGACTATTAGTGGCAGTTATCTTAAAAGGAGATATAATTTCTTTTCTAGCTGTCCTATTTCCAGCTCCTATTTTGAAGCTCTGTCTCTCTACAGTTAAGTCACAGAAATCCTTTAGTTCATTAGATATGGACAAACAAAAGGGGAAATACACTTTCAGCTTTTAAACTAGCCATGTCTTGGGAAAGGCCTGCCCCAGTTTCCAAACAGACTGAAGTCCTTGTGTAGTTTTCTTAACTTTGGTTTTCTTTGGCCCCACAGCCCACTAAGTTGGGCAGAGAACTGCTTTTATTGCCAAAGAAATGTGTTTAAACAAAAGCAAGTCCTAACAAGGCCTCTTGTGCCTCAAGAGGGAATATTCCCATTACCTTCTCTCTTGCAGTTTGGTCCCCAGTGGCTAAACCTCAGTTTCCCTTTCTTGCATTAGGGAACAACATGCGCAGGCTTTTACTTATCCCTAAGAACGTAAGCCCCAGTTATGAAACATGACCCACTCTCATTTTGGTTTCAGTGAGAACTAAGACCCTTACTACCACAGAAGCAGTGGTCCTACACAACACCATAGTCTGACTTGGATGTTGTATCATGTATTTTCTGCGAGGCAAATGTCATCACGGACACACACTGATCTCTTACTTTGTATTCACTTCCTTTGGTCAAGATGTATGCAAAACCATGGTCTTCTATGCTAATTAATGTTTTCTGCTGTTCACGTTTCTTTCAATCTGTTTTATGCAGCCCTATGTTTCTGGTCGAAGTCTTTCATACTCCAAGGAATTTATCTTATAAAACAGCTACTTAGCTGCAACTTCAGTGTTAAGAATGATGGAGCTGGGAAGGGGTGGTGAAAGGTGGTGGGTGAAAATCAAACATTATCAAGCAAAAGCACATGCCACTTCTTGTGTATCTTATTCTGCAATTCTTTGAAGTTTAATCTTTTCAAAAGAAAAGCCTTTCAGCTACTCTGTGGCAGCAACTCAGGCTTGTAACTTTTGACTGCACTGTGCTCCTAGTTCATAAACTGATCTCATCCTTTTCTGACAGTTAATACTAAAGCAATTTTTAATTGGATCTCCTACTGCCACTGCATTTGCTGTCTTGGAACTGTTTGCTACCTTGGTTTTCCACACTAATTCTCTCTATACCTTTTCAAAATGCTGCTAAAAATTCTGACCTCCTCTAGGGCTCTACAAGCCAGGGAGCTATCAACCGATTTCCTTTTGCAGGTGGATTTGGTTGCACATCCTCTTTGTAGGGCTGCAGTGGACTACAGAAGAGACAGGGTAGCTGAGTGCTGGGCCCTGTGCACTGAGATCAGGATATCAGCTTAGCAGTGTCATAAGCCTTTGAAGCCACCCTTCACCTTATGCTTCAGCTGCATTAAGATGCAGCCCAGAGCAGGGGGCAGTGCAGTTCACGCATACCCTGGGTGACTTGACATGGCCTTGTGCTTCTGCTCTCCATTTAGTGAGAGCAGAGCCACGACCCCATTGCATCATCACTCTTTTGTGAAGTTGTGTGAACTGTGCACATCCACCAACCAGCATACCGAGATGGTCTTGCAGCTACAGTGTGGGCTATAAAAGTAATAACTCTTCCTGCATCCTTTTTGTTTCATGTAAGAAAGAAGCATTCACAGGCTGGCTGTCAAGGCTCCTGTTTATCTGAAAAGGACTGTCTTGATTACTGGGTTAAAAGTGAAAATATTTTTATACTGTGATAAGACTTTTTTTTTGTGTGTGTGTCTAAATATGAGCTGGTAAACATAGTGAGTATAATATCATATTGCCTTGTGGTTTGTTCTGTGATCAAAAGAATAATTATATGAATATCATAATTTCTTCCCCCCTCTTCCACTTCTTTAGCTCTTTTTGTATAGTAGGAGTTCTAGCACTGAGTTATAAGAGTATGTTTATAGTAAGGCCTCTGGAAAATAGTATGTGCAGCAAAGTTGGGGCCAAAAGCTTATTGTGTGTGACAACATTTCCCCTAGCGGGTTATACATTTGATCCATTTCAGAGCATTTTGCATCCTGTTCTCAAAGGATTAGCACTCACAGCTGAGGCCAGATTTTCGAAAGGGAAAAAATTTTGCTGTAGGGCTTGAAACAAGGGACTTTGGTGAAAATATGGTCATTACCTATCACTTCTGAAAACCTCTGAGCTTATTTTTGTTGCCTTAACAGTTCCTTTGATAAACACACATATTCATAAAGACATATTGCCCTTTGTGAACTGACTATAAATGTTTCTTGAGGACATTACTAAACTCATACATGTCAATGGCATAATTATTTCCATGGAAACTAACATACTTTTAAAGGAAAATAATAAAAAGCCCAACAGAGGACATATGAGAACATAAAAACTGCCATAGCAGGTTAGAGCAAAGGTCTATCAAGACGTGTGTTCTGTATCTAACAGCGGTTAATGGAAGGTGCTTGGGGAGGTGCATCAGAACAGCACAAGCATATGGCAATGCTGCTCCAGAAATTCTTTCAGCTTTAGCAGTTTTGGACTCAAAGATTTCCTGAGCCAAAGGTGGCAGCCTTACAAGCAACATCATTCTTCTTTTTTTTTTTTTTAATTGCTGCTGTGAAGAGCCTTGTACAGCACAATGACATGTCTTTGCAATCAGGCTCTTGCAACAATATCATTCAGCAGAGAACACACAGGCAATTTAACCATCGTTAGTTGTTAATTCAGTCATTCCTCAAGCAAAACGCCTGCTAGTTTTGCTTCCTTAAATGTTTCAAGATTAGCTGTCTAGAATTCATTATGGAGATGCTTTAGGGAAAGAACTGGGGTCACAGGATTTCGCTCAGAATGACAGTTGGAAGACAGCAATCCTCTGTATATTATTACACTCCTTTATCCTAAGAGCTAATAATTTGTTTGATATTTTTTCTTTTTCTTTAATTTTTTTTTTTTTTTTTTTTTTTTTGCTATCACATATCTGACACAACCTTTTTCCTTTCTCCTGCCCTTTGCCCCTGCCCCTGTCTGTCTCTATCAGGACACTCATTTTAAAACAGGTAGTAAAAACAATGTGCTTCTTGTCTAGTTTTTGTTTGTTTGTTTGTTTCTTTCTTTCTTTTTTTTTTAAGGAGTTTGAAGACAGACTTTTAAAAAATGTGGTTTCCAGTTGTGCAAGTGTGTAAATTTTTTTAAAATATGTATTTCTTAGTGCTGAAACTGAGCAAAGTGCCATCTCTCTTAAATTGCATCAGTGAGAAGCCTTCATAGTAGTTGGG
This sequence comes from Psittacula echo, assembly GCF_963264785.1. Classification (NCBI taxonomy): domain Eukaryota; kingdom Metazoa; phylum Chordata; class Aves; order Psittaciformes; family Psittacidae; genus Psittacula; species Psittacula echo. Next base: position 30,718,993 of record NC_137740.1, on the reverse strand, counting down.
GAGAAAGCAAGAGACATTCCTGTGTGCTCACATGCAAGCTTCTTGACCCCAGGTGATATGTGTAATCCCTATATTAAACAAATCTGGTGAGTTGATCATGGCTTGACCATGCTCTGTTTTAGATCTTCAGACATCTGGAGTATGTACTTGTGTGTTTGTCTGTGTGGGCTAGTGGAATATTATGCTGGGAAAAGTCCCTAATTTATTAAGCTTTAAACAAAAAGTCCACCTTGGGTGTTAACTGGAATCTAAATTCAGGTGTTAACCTCTTTGATTGAAAATACATGCTGAGTAATTACAGGAAAGAGGCCAATTTCAGGCACAGCAGTAATTACTGAATTAGTAGAAAAGTTCAAGAGCAGCTTCAAATTTCATATCATTGCTAAGGTTTCTGAGGAACAGCTAATCCTGAAGTGACTGGGCTCCTCACACCTGTACATGTTTTAGGAAACTACACTTAAATTTCAAAGAAATCTCTGCATGAATTATTCAAGAAACAGATGCCAGTATTTCTTGAAATGTTGCTTTGTTTTCAAACACACAAAGTTGAACAGCAGCCTGAAACTTCAGTGATGATGAAATTGAGAGAAAACTTCGTGTGTGGGTTTTTTTTTTTTTGTTTGTTTTTGTTTTTTGTGGGTTTTCTTAGGCAGTATTTATTTTTATTGTTCTTGAATTTGATGCTCTCTTGTTTGATTCGTTTAAGTGGAATCTTCCACTATAACCTCCTGCCTGTAGTGGTGTGCCTCATGCTTCCTGCTGTTTGAATTTTCCTTTCCCAAAGAAAATCTCAGCATTATTTACTTGATTGCATCAGTTGCTGTTAAAACACTCTAAGGAAATCTATATCCTTACCTTCCGTGCCAGTGTCACAGTTAACTCACCAAAACAAATCTTCAGCATTACTACTCTAATGTCAGGTTTCAGGCTGTAAACATTTATGATAATATTTGTCTTTGGACAACAGCTGTAGATTGATAGCTAAAATCTCTGCTCTTCCTGAGAAGAACTGTTTAGTTGTCATCATATATTGTCATGTAGCAAAAAAGATGACAGATACCACAAGTATTTCAGTTACACTAATGAGAGCTTAGGAATGAATATCTGGGATGAAACCTTGACATTGTTGAAGTACAGTGCAGGAGCCTCTGGAGTTTTATTGATTGTTTTGGCATAGTTGCATGATAAAGAATCTGTACCAGGAGTGCTTGATAACACAGCTATGCACTCACAAGAAGAATTTGATGCAAATCCTTAAGTATAGAAGCTTCCTTTTTAATAGGTAGAAGAATTATTGAATTAATTGATTAAATCCTGAATTATTGAATAAATCTTTACATTAATACTTTTGTTGTCAACTTTCCTTTGAGAAAAACCTATTTACAGCCAAAAAGTTCATATCCTTGAAACGAACTAGCCATATATTCATATCAATTAACTGGAGAGTGAGTTACTCCCAGTTTCAAAGAACGTTTGTGTCTATTGAAAGACAGTTTATGATTACTTCAGAGAGTATTTAAGGCCATGTTGATAAGGCAAATCCAATCAGTAACTCGGAGCACTTTTGTACTGTTTCATCTAATGTATCATATATCATATATCCAGATGACTTGCTGTGCTGTTAGCAGGAAAAATAGTTGATACACAAATTCTTCGATTGTCTATCATGACAAACACTTGGTCAGTTGATTCTTCTTTCTGGTCCTTAGCTGCATTCAGTAAATGTCTTTCACTAAGAGACAATGTCAGTGTATATTACATATTCTGAGTGTGTGTATATATATATATATATATATGATGTATATATATTGGAGCATGTGTAAGAACAATAGAGATGAAAAATTCACCAGGATTCTATTTTATAATAAAAATACTATATTATATAAAATGTTCTGATACTCTTTTCTATTTGCATTGGTTTGGAGTGTGCTACATTCAGGCAAAGTCACTGTGAGACTCATCAGAAAGTAATCCCAAATTGCAAAATCATTCTTACTCAGTATTTCCAGGAATTTGAATTGAGCAGTGGAACAATTCACACTTGTTTGTTTTCTTTTTTTTTTGTTTTTTACTTATTGTATCCAATGCATAAATCCAAGACCTGCACAATATTTATTTTGCACATACCTGGCACATATTAGGGAATAATAAAGAGAAAGTTGTACAGTGATTAAAGACTCTGAAAAAAATGATCCAAACATTGCATTGTTTTGAATGGATTTATTAGGGTTTCAGGTGCAGCTATCCAACTTCTTTCTGTAGCCAGCATTTGCAACAGTGGTCATATGAGACTGGCTTTGTGAGGCTCACTCAACAGATAATGTAGATGGTCTTTCTTAACTGTCATTACGTTCTCCTTATCTTATATTCTATATGAGGCATTGAAATGAAGTAATGGAATGGAACTGAGGAGAAAAAAGATAAGGAGGAGACAAGATAGTGATTGCATCCAATACTTATAGCTGTCTTCCTTGAGAAATCCAAAAAGAAAAAGAGGGTTCTGTTATTTACTGTGCAGAATGATGAAATTTGTTGAAATTAAATATTCCCATTGCCTAGGAGTAGAAATATCTTTGATTGTTTCTTGTCTGTGTGTTGGGAGACCTGTCTGATACTCTCAGAATCATTTTGGGCAGTATTCAGGCTCCACAGGGCCTTCTGTGGAGACTGTACTGTAGTATGTGCCATTCAGGGATGGCTGGATCAAAACTCCATAATGGCTAATGTAGGGAGGTGATACTAGTGTCTGTACAAGGTAGTCTGCCTAAGTTAGGCTCTGAAACTATTTCCGTTCATGGACTCTCCAGGAAGCCAGGGACTGGTCTAATTTGCGCTGGTGAGGTCTGCAGGCTTTTGTGCTGGGTGGTCTCCATGCAAGCCCCAGTTAGCTCTGATGTGAGGCTTGCTGTGCTGATTTTGCCCAACTGTGATCCTAGACTTACTGATAGTTCATGTTTTTCTGGTTCTGTTAAAAAAAAAAAAAAAGCCACAAGGGATGGAAAAAGGGGAAAATACATAGGATAATTAAGGACAATAACTCTATACCTGTTTATTTTATCCCATCTTAAACCTTTCTGACATGTACTGATGTCTGTAATGTAAGTACCCTAAAGGTGTGTGGGCCATCATATTCTTTGGTAGTGTTTGCTTTAGGAACTTAGCTGTCTGAAAGTTTTGATATCTAAGAGGAGTTCCACATTCTGGCATGATGTGGCTTGCAGGCTTCAGGGAGTAAAACAAGCTCAGCAATGCAGGCTAGTCCCCTTTTAAGCTGCTGGAGGTAAAAGCATAGAAGTTAAGGCACTTAGAGATGTCCAGACTGAATGTAAAGAGATAAGTGATTGTATTTGTAATACCTCAGTGTGCTGGCTGATTCATTCAACCAATTAATAAACCCCTGCCCTGAACATAAAGCAAAGCCTGTTTGGAAAGGTTAATGTCAGACTCTCAGACAGCTCAGTTAAAGTTACCTTTTTGCACTCTGCAGGAGCTCCCTGAGAATCTTGTCATAAAGTCTGCTTAGTGAAGCAGAGCAAAATAATGTGTTAGTAACACTTGGTTTCTTGTAAAAACCCATTGGAGGATCTCCAAGCACTTTGGACAAATTAGTAAAGCCAGCTCAGCTCTCTCCTTTACCAGGTAGAGTAGGGATACGTTCTTTAAGAAAAGGAAGGATTTTTTTTTTTTCTATCGCTCTCTCTCCACCCCCTTTTTTTCCCACTGTTTTGAAAAGACTACTTTGCCTGTTAAAAAAAAAAAATATCTTTGAACATATTCATGCTCTTAATGGTCTCAAAGTGAAAAATTCTCAGGAGGCCAGAGCAGGGAAAATGGCAGTGAAAGAATTTAAAGCAGGAATCTGTTTTGAGGTGCATAGGAATTGAAGGGCGAAGTGCTATTGGTCGAGTAGGGTCTAGACAGTACTTCTTATTTAGCTGAGGCTAAAGAAGTTTCTCAGGACCAAGTTCCATCCCAGTTGGTGCCATTTGGAATTTTTCCATTTATTTCAATGGAGGCAATATTGTCACACCTGGAGGTTTCACTCGGAATAGAACTAGCTCTTGAGTGTGGGGAACATTCATAGAGGGGTTACATCTCTCTGCCATTCTGTTTTCATGAAACTATCTCAATTTATTTCCTTCTGCCCCCTTTCTGAAGATGATATTTTTGTTTTGATTTTTCCCTTCAATACAACTCTAGTTTTAAAATCTCCCACAGTTCTAAGCAGAGGTTTGTGTCTTGCAAACAATAAATAGTCTTGTTGTGAAAGTAATTAATTCTTTTTCTGATCTGAAATAATCAAGCTAAGGTAAGAAGAACACTAAATAGTCAAGGAAACTCAGTCCCACGTCTTTACCCTTCTGATACTTGTTTTCAGAAGGCTTGAAATATAATGAACCTTGTACTTCCATATCCCATAATAATGTTAATTTGTTTAACAGTTGGATAAAAAGCAAATTAATCACACAAGTATCTTCAAAGGGAAAATCTGGACATAGTAAATATTCAGCTGTGAAACAGCTATCTGCCATCGCAGTTTAAGCAGCTAGTACCCCTCAGCAGAGATGTAACTGCGTATTACATCCTTGTCTCTAAATTGGAGAGACATCAATTTGATGGGTGGACCACTCGGTGGATAAAGAACTGGCTGGATGGCCGCACGCAAAGAGTTGTGATCAATGACTCAATGTCCAGCTGGAGACCAGTAACGAGTGGTGTCCCTCAGGGATCAGTGTTGGGACCAGTCTTGTTCAACATCTTTGTCTGTGGACAGTGGGATTGAGTGCACCCTCAGCAAGTTTGGTGATGACACCAAGCTGTGTGGTTCGGTTGATACTCTAGAGGGAAGGGATGCCATCCAGAGGGACCTTGACACGCTTGTGAGGTGGGCTGATGCCAACCTTATGAAGTTTAACCATGACAAGTGCAAGGTCCTACACCTGGGTCAGAGCAATGCCAGGCACAGCTACAGGCTGGGCAGAGAAGAGATTCAGAACAGCCCTGCGGAGAAGGACTTGGGGGTGTTGGTCGATGAGAAAATGAATGTGAGCCGGCTTCAGTGTGTGCTCGCAGCCCAGAAAGCCAACTGTATCCTGGGCTGTATCAAGAGGAGCGTGACCAGCAGGCCGAAGGAGGTGATCCTGCCCCTCTACTCTGCTCTCGTGAGACCTCACTTGGAGTATTGTGTGCAGTTCTGGTGTCCTCAACATAAAAAGGACATGGAACTGTTGGAACAAGTCCGGAAGAGGGCCACGAAGATGATCAGGGGATGGGAGCACCTCCCATATGAAGATAGGCTGGAAAGCCTGGAGAAGAGAAGGCAGCCTTCCAGTATCTGAAGGGGGCCTGCAAGGATGCTGTGGAGGGACTCTTCATTAGGGACTGTAGTGATAGGACAAAGGGTAACGGGTTCAAACTTAAACAGGGGAAGTTTAGATTGGATATAAGGAGGAATTTCTTTACTGAGAGGGTGGTGAGGCACTGGAATGGATTGCTCAGGGAAGTTGCGAATGCTCCATCTCTGGCAGTGTTCAAGGCCAGGTTGGACAGAGCCTTGAGTGACATGGTTTAGTGTGAGGTTTCCCTGCCCATGGCAGGGGGGTTGGAACTAGATGATCTTAAGGTCCTTTCCAACCCTAACTATTCTATGATTCTATGATTTGAGCATCCTTAACCCTTTTGAGTGCAGAGTAAAAACGTGTTGTTATTTCAGCTTAGGTACTGTTAGTAAATTGTGACTGTCATAGCTTTTTGACTAGTAAATGTGCATCTGTGTTTTCAATATGAAGAAGTGTCTTGCGTGGTAGCTGGCCAGAGTGAGATCCAACTTCTTCAAGTAATAGAGAACAATAAAATCTCCCCATATTCAGGAGGAGTAAAGGTAATTAACCAAAGGGAGAGTATCTTACCAAGGAGCAAGGACAGCTTTACTATGTGCCTTGTTCAACTTGAAACCCATTTAAAATAAAGGAAAACACTGTAAAGGGTAGGAGTTATGTGCTGGTGAATTTGTGACTTTTTCTAGAAGATTTATTGTCTACTTGTGTTTTATCTTTTGTTTGATGTTGGAAATTTTTAAAACTGTGTTTTTTCTGAAACTGTTGTAAAAACTGGATTATAAAAAACCTGATCCAACTCTTTAGCTGCTGGTGACTGAATGATTTATACCAGTGAAGATACTTCTGTCTGTCCTTACTGTGGGAATCCAGAGAGGAGAAAGCTTTCAGTATGAGTGATACTTTGCACTGAGTCCTGGGCCTGGCTTACTCTGCTGTGACTCCGAGTGCCTAAGGACATATGAGAAAAGGTGAACAATAAAAGTGTCTCCAGATTGAGAATAAGAGGCCTATTTCAACTGTAACAACAAATACATGGAAAAAGATCACAGAATTCTCTTTCTGCCTATAAATCTGGCCCTGAGGCTGGAGGCTCATAGGTTTCACTCTTTATGGTCTGAAACAGATCCAATGTCAATCAAGGCTAGGAAGAGAGGAAGCCCTTCCTGCTCTGAGGAAATGACTGAACAAGAGCCCCTCTTCTTGAAACTCTGTTCCTTAAATAGCAAGCTGAAATAAATCCAGTTTTGTGACAATGCTGTGAGGAGGAAAGGGAGGAGCTGGAAGGCACTTTTGGGGCCAGGTCTGGCAGGAATGGGCATCCCTGGGCACTGCTGTGGGTTGGCCCTGAGGTAGAAGCAGCCCCCAGCTTCTTGCTCTGGCCTAAAGCAGCCCCTCCCTCTGACAGGGAACTTCCAGGTTTTGGGTGAATCCTGTATAGTTTTGCAGTAAGCATCTGTTGTGAGAAAGATTCCTTAGGACCAGGGCAGAAATGCTCCCTGGAGAAAGGGAAAGGCCCACTGGTAGCAAGGCCACCCTCCCTGCAGGCCATGACTGCGGCCTCAGGTCTGGTTCAGAGGCCTGTCCTCACTTAATCCTCAGAATGATGGAATGAAATCACCACATGGCACAGTCTGCTGTGGATTTCTTTGTGGCTAGTCCAGATAGTTGTTATTCCCATGTGCTTCAGCCTTTGATATAGCTAACCTCCTGTGGCATGGCACTGATATATCTGGTCACTTATAAGAAGTTAGTTTTCATCATGCTTGTCGTTACAGGATTTATGTGAGGTATAAGTCTCATTAAAGTAATAGCCTTCATCTTTTCAGCATAGGATATGTTTAAAAACATCTGGTCCTAAATGCTGGGTGTCATTATCCATAATTGAAATGATGGGGTTGGGAACCTCCTTTCAGCCCTGAAGCAAGCAACAAAGACGTCAAACCTCATGGTCCCCTCTATTCAAAAGTGCTGGTCCTTAACACGCCTGAAAAATTACCTTATCCTGGGTATGCAACTGTTTCCCAAAGCTGACTGTGGTGAGTGTGCCAGTGCAATCTGATTTGACCAAAGCTTGATGGCACCTTCTGAACCTGAGACCTTGAAAAGCAGCTGGATGTAAGCCCAGAGCTGCCCCTTGTCTGGCCTGCTAGCAGCTTCAAACAGGTACACCATGGCTAAAACATAAATGCAGTCAGCCACAGAACTACCTGATGGTCTTCCACAGAGAGAGGGTTGTCTGTTAGTTCTAACTCAGAATCATCTGCTGATGGCTTCATGGCTCATACCAAGTGGGAGAATTGGTTGCTCATGGTTTTCTTTTAAAAAAAGTATCCTTGCTTGAGATATGACTACATCCTGCTGAGTAAGATCTAAAAGTGAAGCATCTAATACTGCTCTGAGAGCTAAGTTAGGAGACTGCTTGAAAACAAGACATTTCAACACACATTATCGAGGGCATTAGATGTTTAACAGCAGCCTAGCTAGATAAGCAGATGCTTGCCAAGGACATTTTTTCTGATATATCAGTCAAGAAATGAAAAAGTGAGAAGGTAGTTATGATTCCACATGAATGAAAAAAAAAAAAAGAACTTATTGCTGGTTTGAATTTCTTCCCACTCAAGTTACTTGAATCCTTTGTTTTGTTTTGATGTGATTAGATTTAATGTTTTAGGTTTAAAAAATTATACTCACAAGCTTTATTGAGGTTTCTTAATACTTTAGGATTTCAGGTTTTATGCAGACAGTCTTGCTGTTTGAATTCAAAGGAATTTACATTACAGGAGCTAATGGTTAATTTTACCCATAATGTTGGTTATGCTGTGTGCATGTGTGTGTGTTTGGGTGTGATCTTGTAACTTCTGAAAATGATAGTAAATGTTTCGCTATATAAAGATTTTTAATTTAGCCTGGATATTTTAACCAAGTTGTTGGGCTGTACTTGTAGGACATATATTCAGCTGTATGATATTGGGCTGGAATTTGAAGGAAGCATTATAAAGCTCACAACATAATCTTCTGTCTTTGAAACTATTGAGACTGCATTCAGTTTCCTTCTCATAAAGACTTCTGTCATCTCCCAAAAAGCATTAGTACAGAGTTCACATGCAGAGATCTGGATAATTTTCTGTAGGAGAACTAGCTGAAGACACCCTGGAGATGGACTGAAGCTGCTTAAACTTTCCTTCCACATTCTATTAAGGTGTTTTCTTCTTTGCAATGCGCTTGTTTTTTTGCACTGAAGAGGGACTGTGTGTAGATATATCTGAGATCTTCTATGATTCACCTGCAGCTGGACTGAGCTTTATAAACGCATGTCTTTATTAGCTTCTGCTATATCCTAGGTAATGAAGTTTGTATGTGGCTGCGTAATCTATGGGTATTGTCCTACCTGCTACCCCAGAGTGTCAAAATTCATCTCCTATAAAAGGCCAGCCTGTGATAGAGTAGTGTAGAATGGCAGCCAGAGAAGTGTTCTGCAACTTTCTTCCTTTATGTGAATTACCTCTAGGATTTTCTTTACTGTCTTGGTGACTTGAAATAAATAAATAAATCTCCCTCAGAATTTGCTCTTCATTTTTATTCTCCTTTCATCTCCAGTCTCTTGACAATAAAATGTCAACAAAAAATATCTGAGTGCAGGTATGGTCAAGTGAATTTGGAATATGCAAACAAGATCACCCAGGCCTGGACACTGACTCTGTCCAACCCTCTTATCTGTTGGGTTATATGGATTTACTTTTACCTACTTCTGTGATTGAAGTCTTTGGAGCAAATGGAGCTTTTGACTCAGATAACCACTACTGTATCAAGTTCATGTAATGTAGCCTATTAAAATAACATTAAATAGTTAGATGGGATGGTCCTTTTACAATCTTCTTAACAGGAAAGAAACTGATGCCTAAGGCACTGAGCACTGCCTGTGAGACAGAGAGCCCTAAATCGTTGCTTTCAGTGTGTATTTAGGGCACTAACTTCTGTACAGCTCAATGTCTTGCAATGATGGGCCCCTACAAGAGCTGTTAAATGGGCTCAGCTACAAGAGTTGTTGCAAGCGTGCACCTGTCTAGTGACAGCAAGTTAAAAGATAAGTGGTTGAATAAATCAGTCAACAGGTTTTATGAAAGACTTTGGAGGAGAGAGAGGACAGCAGAAAGTAGCTGTTTGTAATGCTAATCAAAAATGAAAGATGTTCTAAAAGTGTGTGAGAACAGGCAACTGTTAGCAGGTGTTGTAAATGTCCAGGCTTAGAGCAGAGTTTGAGCCACATTGGGTAAACTACATTCTCACATGTTAAATTGCACTGAGGATGCTAGTTAATCTGCAGAGTCCCAGTGAAGGAAATAATAATTTAGGAATAGATGACAAATCTCAGGCTCTCAATTTTCTTTTAGCTTCTTTAATATAGATTCTTCTTTCCAGGTCTACCCTAGGCTCCTGAAACTACTTGTACAACATAACACGAGCATTTCCTCTTCAGACAGTTAGTTTTTGGGGCAAAATCCTCATCTTTCACCACCTTTCCTGGCAGCTCTATGAAGCTAAGTTTTCTCAGTGACTGTTTCCATTGTATTTCAGACCATCAGGAGCAGTTTCTGAGGAGACTACTTTGCTGAGAATTGAATCTTCAGCAGGTGTATGTTAACACATTTCCAGTGCAGTCTGCAGGGTGAGTTATTCCAGTTCATTTATGGTATTAGTTTACTAATTAAAGCTGTATCACAAAAGAAAAATATCCAATAAGGTTTAATCTCCTTTGACTATTCTTGAGGACAACATTGATCAGTCTGTGGTTTCAGAGTAAATAAGCACATTCTGGCTGCAAAAAGTAAAGCCCATTTGCAAAGCATGCATCATGTTCCACCACGGGCTTTTTAAGTAATTTAACAGATTTTTAAGAAAACAGCAAGTTCTGGAAAACAGTATGTTTGCCTGTGATTTATGCAAATCTTAATTTTCAGAGCATTAGGAGACCAGCCTGCAGCTCTTCTGGTTGCTTTATGTAAAATCAGGAACATCAGGATTCTGATGAAATTTTGTGTCTTTTTTTCCCTCCTTTGGCACTTCTCTCTCTGTGATTGTGATACAGGTGGCAATTGTGAAGTAAAGTGTACTTATGTTTTCCATTGAAAGCCCAAAGTCAGTATTTGCTAGAGATCATTGCTGTGTCTCCCTCAGCAGGTATCATCCTGGAACTAATTATTTTCCTGTTTGGTGTGTGTTCTTGCGGGAGATGTATGCAGTTTTTTGACTTTAATTATCACTACACCAGGCTAGACTTGTCTGTGTATAATACTAGAAATGGAAGAAATGCTGCAGGCAGTTTATGTCACATTAATTTATAGCTTGAATAGGATTTGGATAACGGTATGAATTACTTTACCAGTGGACTTGACCTTTACATGTGGTGGTAAATTGTGCAAGAGAGAACAGCAACAATGTATTTAAGGAGAGGTGGAATTAAATGCTGAATGGTCTTGATTTTGTAATAAATCAGCCACAGAATAAACATGTCTCTTCTCTCATCCCTCCACATATGGGACAATGATTGGAAACAGGACATCAAAAAGGTTGCAGGAGTAAACAAATCTATTTATGACACTCTTTTTTTAAATTGTTGAGCATGTTTAAAACACTAACCTTGTAATCTCTTTTAATGCACATTGGAACTAGATGATCTTAAGGTCCTTTCCAACCCAAACTATTCTATGATTCTATGTTTTAATGGTAAAATTATGAGTATGCTGTAGCCTTACCCTTCATAAATATATTTTGGGCTATTTTTTAAATGGCTGAGCCCCTTAATAAAAGGTATAGCACTGCATATGCTTTTTAGGGTGTTGTATTTCTAAGAATATTGTGTGCTTATTTCCGTACTGGGAGGTCTCCTAGACTACACCCTCTCTTCTGACAGTTACATGCAGCAATATGGTAGTATTACAAATCATTATAGTTATTATTATGAGTTAGCAGTTCTACCACCTCTTCTGTGTCCCCCCGTCTTCTCTTGCAGCTTCTTGACTTAAGAGGACATTAGCAAATGATGTGCAACTTCATTGGCTTGGGCTTGAAAAATGGCTTTGCAGCTAACTCAGACATGTCATTGCTGTTGTTTTTATATGCAGCTTATTGCAGTAGCAAATTTGCCAAGAAAGCTATGAAAGGAAAGCTGACATTAAAAGAAGAAAAAAGGGAAAAAAAAGGGGGGGAGGAAGAAGTGAAAACCTAGATCTAGGATTAAGTAATTGTTGTATGTTAGATGAAATCTCATGAGGTTTGAATTTGGGGCTGAATTGATATGGAGATATGTACGGTACAGTGAGTTGCTTGTGTACATTTCTAGTTCAGACTAAATTCATGGGAGCAGATCTAGCAACACTCAGAATACATTGCTGGATGGGATAAGTGAGCTAAAAGACAACATGAATCATCTAATTACTATTTTAAATGTAGCCTAGCATCTCAGAAGGATGACTGTTTCTCATTAAAAGTTTGACCATACAATACTAGAGAGAACCTTCCTGATTTTTGCTTGAACCAGCCCCAAAATCATACAGGTTGAACTGGATCCTCTGATATTTTTAAAGCAAATTTGGCTTTAACTCATATGTAATTAAAATCTTTGAAGCATCTAGCCCACTCAGTACTCTGATTCAATTGGACTTTGTGCATGTCTGGATTTTTGTATATTAACATGGCTTTCCCCCACCTCCACGCTAACTGTTGAGTGTCACTGAAATACATATTGCGTGACAGTTTCCTACTGTATTTGGGTAAATGTTGTAGAAAACATACTGCTGTAACTCTGTTTAGTCAGTCTCTGTACAGATGTAAGGTTAGTCATGGATCAGACTTCGTTTTCATCTCTCCTTCTGCTTCATTGCCCACATATGGGGTTTTGAGCATGAATTATTAATAATTGAATCATTTTAAATGCTGGAGATGCACCAGTTGTTGTCAGATTTTAAATTTGTTCCTTTTAATTACATAGTTACCATTTAATGCACAACATGGATCTAAGGAGTTTTAATTGTTAAAGAACATTTTTCACATCTCCTGATTGGTATGAAGTAGATTAAGGGTATAGAAAAAGCTCTGAATCAAACTCACTGAACTTGCTTGTCAGTGCTAAATTAACACAGTAGGAATGTAAGAAATGACCATGAATAAACGTTTTAAAGGATGTGTGCTTTTAAATTTGTGCATTCCTGTACTGTTAATAATACCAGAGGGCTAAAGCTCCCAGTTGTTTTACTGTGTAACTGTAGGTAGTAAAGGAGGAAAGATAATAAAACAGAACATACACACAAAGTGAGGATTAATTACTTTATATAGATGAAAACCTGAAGTCACCTTGGAGATGCTACTGCACCTGTTATTACTTTGCTTTCAGTGGTTGGTGTTGATGGTAATGTTCCATCAAGGGCCCTGGAAAAATTTACATGCTAAATACTTAAAGCTTGGCTTAATAAAATGGGTTTTGTAATATGCTAATCATGTTTATTTTGATCTTGATGTACCTGGAAGTAGATTTGGCCTGCTTGCCAACTAGATCTTAGATCAAGGAGGTTCAGTTTGGATACTGTTCCCTGTAAACTTTCAACTAAAACTTCATACAAAATTATCAAAGATTTAAGGTCATCCATAGAAAAAGGTAGTTACAAAGTGAAGCTCAAATCTCAGCAGAAACAAGTACCCCCAAGAATCTGGAAATACAAAGAATGTTCTTCTGCTGTTTTTCCTCAATCTTTGGCCACATATTTTTCTGATTAATCTGAGGGTACTTCCATGGAATAGCCTGAAGAGAGATGAGTGGACTTTGTAAGACTTTCTTAAAATCAAAACCTAAGTCTGTAACAAGCAATGCTGTAAATAGCTAGGGAGTTTTCTTTTTTTCCTAGATTCACTCGCAGGGAAATGTTATCCTTGTTCCAGCTTCTATTTGAGGATATAAATAAATGAATAGAGGAAACCCAGAACCTGGGAAATCCAATAAGTTGAATTTGAAAGGGACAGCTTTCTGTTGAGAAGAACGCATTTGAAAAGCTGATGGACTTGATCTGGATTCATGTGAGGGTAAAAAAGCAACTCGGGGTGGGAATTAAAGTTTAGAAATCGCATGTTGTCATCACAGCCTTTTAAAGTTAGATCCATTTAATTTTCTCCACTAGGAACCTGCTGATATTTCTGTAGCTATAGGGAAGTGTTTCTCTTCGGGAACCAGTGTTACAGAAATTCCTGTGCTCTGGCAGAGAGAAAATTAAGTGTTTCCTATTAGAACAGTAAATATATACTTGATCCTAGAAGTGCAAATCCAGTCTTTAGAGCCAGGAATGATCACTATCTTCCGAGAAGGTGAACCTTTCTAGAACACCAATAGTCTGTGCTTTCTTACCTAGGTAGTGTCTCTGATAGCTCTTAGAAGTCCATCTGATTGAGGAGATACAGTCTAAATAGGGTAAGTGTTCACCACTGAAGGCAAAAATAAAAAAATCCCAAACTCAGTATCATATGCCTCTGAAACTCTAACTAGCAAACCGTTAATGACTACTTGTAGAACTTCATAGTGCTTGATACAACTGGCTAGTTTTGAAGCATCAATTTGAAATCTGTTTTTGTTAGGTTCAAATGAATGTACTACAGAGGGGGATGGCCTTTTACACTTCTGTTATTATTATGTAACCTTGGGCCTGAAAGACAATGAATGATGGGAGTGAGGTTAAATGGTTGGACTGACTTACCTGCGATTAGACTCAGTACTCTTCTATTCCAGAATGTTACAGCATTACAGATACTTTAAAGAGAGTGAGAATAAAAGCATTTTAGTCCTCTGTGATAAAGACAGTGCGATAACAGAGGAGACTACTGATTGACCGCTCTTAACAGGGAATTCTCTGTTTCTAAATGTAAGAGGAAGACCATTGGCTTTTTTAGACTTGCCACTAGAGAGATATCTAAACCGAATCCAGTTCTTCTTTGGAAGAGAAGTTTTTGCTAAGGTGAGAGATCCATGTGCTTACACAGGAACATTTAGAGCCATAACCTTTGGTACAAACAGCCCTGCTGGAGTGTACTGTTGCAAGCTCCACAGAATCATGTCAGTTTTTGCTCTCAAAACCAAGCTGAAGATATTTTGTAGAAATTTTTATCTCTTTCTCCTTCTTTTTCTAATGGTTTCTTGAAATTGGAAGAGTCATTTTAGCTCTACATAGTATGAATTCCAAGTAGGTTCTACTGGGACTTGTGGTGGGTATAAGATAATTAAACTAATTAAATACTTCCAATGATCTCATTTTTCTACTCATCATTTACATAGCTAAAATAAGAAATTTCTGAATACGAAAAAAGTCAGGCAGTGTAATATGAAATTTTAAGTTGCTCTTATGTTTTCTTCTGGCTTTGGTTCTCAAAAGTTGTACAAAATTTTAATTTTATATATAACGCAATTTAAATATCAAAGTAGTAATATCTAAATTCATGCTAGTGTAAGATAAGAATCCAGTTCTATCATTTCAGCTGTAAGCTTAGCACCATCAAAGTTGATAAGATTTGCCAGGATGACAGGGTATGGTTGGGATCAGGCCGTCTAGAATTATTATGACTGGCCACATGCAAAGGGACTTTTTGAGAAGTAAGGGTTTGCAGGCCTGCTTGTATAATCTGTTGAATCTTCCTGTCATAACCTATCTGAAATTTTAGTAATAAAACAGTTTTTTCACAACTTTCGTTGTTTAACTGATTTAAACTTTCAGTTTGAAACCTAATAAAGTTTGCAACCTGTTGCAGCTTTGAGATTTTATTGCTTCTTGCCTCTTTCATTCACCATATGGTCTGCTATTCACAGACTCTGCCCTAATGAGAATTACTCTTGCAGGTAATTTTCTAATGATTGTCTTGGGATAAACAAATTTTTCATACTTGTTTTGCTAATGTATTCAAGTAGGTTCACAGGGGAAAAGATTAATCATCTAAAAAGCAAGCCAGTGTTTTTCATTATGCTAAAGGATCCAAAGATGATCAGAGCAAAGCCACTCGTTGCTATGACAGCAGATACCTTTTTCTCCCTTTGTGAGGTAAATGGCAGCTCCCAAGCTGATTGGCTAAAATGAGCTTATCCTGGTGACCAACCATAGGGAGTTAATTTCATCAGAAAGAGAAAATGGTGGGAAATCCTGCCGTGATCGTACAAAGGAATTTTCATTAGAAGCCAACAGAGTCAGGAGTTCTTTTTCATTATAATTAATATGTTCCATCTAATAAAATAATTTAGGAGAGGCAGACAATAGTATTAGCCTATCTATTATTTTGTATATCCACATAAGCTTTAATCTGTTTTCTACTAAGACCTATACTCAAAGTAAAGCAACCCTTATTTTCTCCATAATACCTCTATTACCAAAGACTGTCATCATGTACCTGTTTATATAATTGGAGATAAGCTAATTGCAGGCAATACAAAAGGGCTGGCATTCTTACAGGTATTTGCTGGAAACACTCATATTCTGTAGAAGTAATGGACACAATAAACTTTAAATAGGAACATTTCCCTTTGGTGTACGGTGGTAATTCACATCATATTTCTCACTTCCTCAGTGGAAGAGATTTTTATTTGAGTCAGATTCAAGGACAGAGGTTTCATGTCAGTTTACAGGTGAAAGGAAGGGATTGTTATGAGGCATAGGGTTTCCAGTTCTGTAAGAAGGAAGGGACTTACCCTAACTTGCATGAGTTCTCACTTGCTGTGAGCTTTCAGCCATAATCATCTCACCCAGTCTCTCAGGTAAGACTTCCCTTGAAAAGGTTGAACTTCGTGACTTCTGTGCAGTGTGCAGTGCAAATATAGGTCAAAAAAGAAAAGGTAAGAGTTGTATTAAGAGCTGTAAATTGCATACTAATGATTGTGTATAAGTCACTGTAGAATAGGATATATGTTAAGCTGTTCTACTTGCTGCAGAAAGTCTGTTTTTCCTTTTTACATCGATTATTTTTAACTGACATTGGTGAAGAAGGGTTAAGCTTAACTATGGGACTTTGTTTGGTAAGGGCCAAGAAAGCACACTCTATCTGAGAGCCTTCCATTCTCTGAAACTGGGCTTCTGTTTATGGTAGTTTTACAGCTTATTTTAAGGTCATTTGGGGGGTTTAATAATAGAAGCACTTATAACTGCTGCTTTATTTGATTCATATGTTCATGTTGTAGGAAAAATTATGTAAAATGATAATTCAGGTCAGTGGGTAAGTAGTAGATTACAATCCCTTTCTTGAGTGTTACTAGATGTTTATAAAATATGTGCTGCCACTGGAGGTAGCAGAACCTCTATCGTATCAAACTAATGCAACAGCAAAATTGTCCTGAGGCACTAATTTTTAGTATGAAGCATGATCTTTAAGTCACTGAAATCACTGATTTCAGTTGTTTTTGTATAGTGCCTTATACCATAGGTTTCACAAATTCACAGTATCCTCTCCAATTGTCATTGTATATCTGTGGGAGGATAGAAGAAATTTAGAATTGAGTAATGTAATGAAATTACCGTTCTTGATGCTTTAAAATGTGAAGGTCAGGCAGTAAAGTGTTAGCTCTTACACGTGTTTTATTTACCCTTCTTATACCTACAGGGGAAAATACTGGGCTGTATGTAACATAAGGAGGAAACTAAGACAGTGGAAAGCTTAATTACTTGCCTAAAACCACAGTGATTCAGTTGCAAAGATGAGATTACAACTCAGGAGGTTCTGGCCCTTTGCCCAGGCTCTCAATATCCCGGAACTCTTAGTTTATGTGTTACTCTACCAGGACACTTTCAAGACCAAATTTTCTGCACTGTGTATGTGTACACATGCAAAACCTCTTATGGGTAAAACTTACATGTGTCTTTCTATTTAACCTTGCTAATTACATATGCAAATCCACAGCTGACAGACTGTTTGCTTTCACCATGTACAGTTGTGGTAACTTGGTATGCAAATTGGCCATGCAACTCTAACCTACTTTTTTTCATCTGCAGACTTCTGGGAATCCTTTGTTTTGCTTCTCAGGTTGGTGTAGTGGAGCTAGTTCACCCAATCTGTAAACAGGGATGTAGTGGTATCTGAAGTAAGAGCAGCTCTCACAGTTGAGCGTTGTCCTGTACCGTGTATCTTTAGTTGTTAGGAGAACAAGCTTCAGGCTTAAAATTCAATGTCTTCGTCTGAAATATCGAATCTTAACTGCAACTTCATGTGAGGCATGTAAGCCACTTCTTGAGTGCCCTGACAGCCACTATTAACAGCCAAAAAAGGGAATCAAAAAAGGCATGTGCAGCCTCTCCTAGATTAAGCCTTTGTCTGTTGGGATGTGAAGTGTTTATGCCTGTCTGTAATCCCAGTATTGGCCTGTCTTGAATTGAGGATGGGACTATGAGGTAATATAAATATGTCTCTCAAGGAGTTGATGCAGCTATATATTTCCAACAACCTGTCTTGGAGCTAATGTGAGGATATGGTATCCTGGACGACAAACATGTATTTTTATATGCCAGTGTTGTGGGCTTCTAGGACTTGAATTTTGCAGGGAACCTCCTAACATAAAAACTAGATGAGTAAGGTCTCTTCACTGTTTTGTGAATTCAGCCCTGCCTCTCCACAGGCTTCAGTGCCATTAAGCTTAAAGAAGGCTTCTTTAAAATTTGCGTGTTTTCTTGTTTTCTTCTGTAAAAGGAGGTGTTCTCAGGTGTGCTAAACCTTGCTGAAAGTGGTAAGTTTCACCACTGCCCTTAACTTCCATTAGCAATAAGAAAGTTAATCACTTGTTTCCACTCTAAACAAAGGCAAATGCTCAGGAATTCTAGTATTTTCACAGAGGCCCCAGTGGGGTGTTGCTTTGGGAAGAGAAGGTGTGTAGCTCACAGGCACATGATACAGGTTTTGGTGGGGAAGCCAGGTTAAATTTCCACCCACTATGTTGCTGTGTAACACAGCAAACAGGATGGCAACCTGTAGTACAGAGGTGGGAGTGAGAATGGGTGGGGAAATAGAGGGGAGGGAGTTTCCTTGCTTAAACTTTTTGGGGTTGTGGCCACACATTTATACACTATTTCTCCCCCTTTCAGTAGGAAGCTGACTTGGAGCCACCTGCTTAGAAAAGTTTGGAGTTTAGGTATCTGTTCAAGTCTAAAAGAGTGAAAATTAATTTCTCATAAAAATGAGAATGAAAGGAAAACAAATAAGTTGATTGTCTCTAGGGCAGTTCACATCCAAATTTTGTTGTAAGTGGTTTCAGAATTTTACGGTTCTTTGGGACTAAGATTTTGTTCAGTTAATGAGATATGTACACAAAGTGTGGATCAGAAACTTGTATTAAAATGTCTACAAAATTAATAAATATTTTATATATTTATTTTAGGTTCTGCCTTGATCCAGTGCAGGTAGCAATTTATTTACTAAAAAAAGGGCCATATAACTTCTTATATGCCTTTGATTAGCATCTTCAGAAGCTTCAGTAAAAATATGAACCTCAAGTCTGGGCATTTTTAAACTATAGTTTTAAAAAGTGAGATGATATTTTAATTCCATTTTCTCTGACAAAAAAGAATGCCTTTTTTTTTTTTTTTTGAACAGAAACAGCAGAAAGTTTTTTTGATTTAAAAGAATTTTTCTACAATACATGGAATTGTTCTCCAGTTTTCATCTGGAATTTAAAGTACTCTTGTCTTAAAAAGCAGACAAATAGAATTATCTAACAATGGTAGAGTAATTATTTCAGAATGACTGGTTTTCCACCTGAAAAGTTAAGCCCGTAGTTTCTGAGGTGAGCAGCAACTTGTAATATGGTCATTGATTACAGAATTTTAGTTGCTTGAACTCTCCAGAAATATGATCTTCTATGTAAATTTCAGGTGGAAAAGGTATTTAAACATACACCTGTAAAAGAGCTGGCTTTGAATTTTTTCTCATAAAATGCATTAATGTGTTGCAAAGACTGCAACGGATCTGATGTTGTTCTGCTGTTTGTAATGGTCCTGTTAAACCACTGCATGATTAAAACGACAGGACTTGGCTTAAAAATTCCAGCACCAGTCTCAACAATGTGCTTTATAATGCTTTTGAATTAGGTCAGAAAGTGAAGATAAAATGTACTATTGTGGAAACAGAATCCATTTCCAGCTTGCGCTGTCAAAACCTGAGTGATGACTCCCTTAAAGATGGTGTTGATGGTAGACGTCCTGACACCAAACAATTTCTATTTTTGACTCTTTAATTCTATTGTTGCGTTTCTGTTCAGTGCCCTTCAATATGTGTTCAATCTCACTGTACTTTGGCAGCTGTAATTCTGTCACATGGTACACTTGGAGCTTTGTTGCAAGTGTTCTGACATACTCATAACAGGTACAGTTTTTCTTTGACAGTGCAGTATCTGTTTTCATCAGTGTGTGGACTGCTGCCCATGATTTACAATTAAATGTTAATAAAATTTGTCTGTTCCCTGTACTGTGTTTGTTTAAGCAGCTACTCTGGGTCTTTTCATGAGTTACTCCGAATAAGATCAAAGGATTGAGAAAAATGTTTGTCAATCTGAGAAGTTAGTGATGGTGTTCTTGTAAATTCAAAATCCTAAAAAATTCATAGCTAGTAAAGTGCTCTGCACACATGATTAATGACTTAATGGTAGATGACAAGATAGAATACTTTTTAGTAAAGTTTTACTTTAGAAACAAAGAGCAATCTGTTTCAAGCCTGGAGAGAAGGGATAAAAAAAACGGCAACAGTGTGACAGGCTAGATTTCCCCTAAAGATACCACTAGAACTTCTGTCCGTGCCATTGAACACAACAGCTGGTAAGCAGCAAGCAACTGGAGAAAAAGACCTGTCTTTAATCCAGTACAATGTTTTCTTGTGCCCATTTTACTGTAAGTTTCAGTGGCAAGGGGACAAAGGCTGTTGACTGATCTGTGCAATTACCTCCTCTAATATTGCTTTCAACTGTCTGCCCAGAGTGACAAGAGTGGATGAGGTTTAGTTGAAATCTGGGAAAAATACCCTTTTAATAAATAAATAAATAAATGTCCTTCTCTGTTTTCTAGCTGCTCTTTTAGACCTTTGAATCTGCTCTGGAAAAGTGCAGGTGATGTGATTGAAAGTTAGAGTGAGTCTGACCTCAAATAGCAGCAATGCAAACAGTGTTTTTTACTGAAATGCCCTTAGCGCTGTGTGCAGTTTGCACTGCAAGAGAAAGGATGTCTTCTCCCCACTCCTGGTGTGTGTGCATGTGGGGTGTTATCTCCTTCTTATGTAGAGTTACTCAGAGGCAAACATATTTAAAAAAAAATTGTCTGGGGCATTCTTCATTTGGAGGCTTTGTCAATGATGACAAAAATGTGACCCTTTAAAAATAAATAAACATGATAATCCAAGCTGCTGTTTATTTCTAATGTGGAAGATATCGAGATAAAATTGTGTTTAATGAACTGTAGATGGAAGCTTTTTCTTTTTATCTGAAGAAATAGCATGAGGAGGCTCTGCGAATACCTTTATACTGTGAATCGGTGCAATGGGGTTGAAGCCTAATATTGAGACCTTTTCTATGATGTAGGTTACTAACAACTGGCATCTTGGTCTCTCTTTTTTTTTTTTTTTTTTTTTTTTTTGGTGTTTTGTGGGGTTCTTTTTTTGTTTTGTTTTGCTTTGCTTTTTTGAGTTGTTTGTGTGAAAGGAGACAAGTGAACAGAGTATCTGCTGTATACAAGGGCTTGATGTGTGCTATGGTTATGCAGTCATAGCGATGAATACACCCTTGATTGATGAATAGGCAGCATTTCAGTAAGTACAGATGTTCAGATATCACAATGATGAACATGGTATAGGCACATAGAGATGAATGTTACAAAGCCTGTGTGGTACCTGGCCTGGCAGAGGATATCGTTAGTTGTTGTGTATGTGTCTTGGCCAGATGCTTTCATAGATGTATGGCAGTTTGGGCTGAGGAGAACTGGAATCTAAGGCTTCAACCAAAATCATGAAAACAGGTGATTGTGCTGGGTAGTTCTCTGTTCTTTTCATATCTCTACTCAGGAAGAGGCTGGACAGGGACACTACCTTGCTCTTTCCTTTTTATGAATCCAGGGATTTTAGGGGAAAAAAAAATAAGAATCTGAATAGCTGCAGAATTGAGCTGGATGGGGCTCTTTTTGCCCTGAATGTGAAGATGCAGCATTTGGAAGGCAGCAGATTTCACTCTGTGTCCTTACAGAGCATTGATTACCTGCTTGCCAATTTCATACCTAATGGTACTGTCAATTCTTCTCATTTTATTAAGCCATTTTTATCAGTAGACCTGAGGCCATCAGGTGTCTTTAACACTCAGCTGTCTCCTAAAATGCCTGAAAAGTTAATTTAGAATTCATTGTATGGCACTTCTGATTCTAACAGCAGAGTAGGAACTGCGAGTGAGATCACCAAATGCTTTCACATACAGCATCAACTATCTTCACTGCTCAGTCCATACTAGCATATGTTGAATAATGCTCATATATTATGTGGTGAACCTATTCATTTGCTAATATTTAAGCTCCTGTTCATTAGGTTCCAGCCATGTCTGACGCACTTACACTCACTTTGATGTATAAGTTTGTATATGCATTATTTGTCTATTAACAAGAAAAAGTGTACTCCAGTAGATTTAATTTCAACTTCCAGGCTCTATTTTTTCCACTTAAATGTTGTGTCCACACTCTGCTTCCCCTCCCTTTCTTCCTCTCCCCTCCTCCCACCAAAGGAATATTTTATTTAAATGTATTCCTGTTTCTGCAAAAACTCTGAGAGCTTTGAGTGGAAATTGCTAAATTAAAGCCTACATTCTGTTATAGTGGCTTAATAGGTCACTAAAAATTGGTGGTGACTATATATCTGAATATGATCTGGAAGGATGGCCTTGAGATCAGTTTTGTTATGCTGTCACCTCTGGCCCTGAATGGGAAATATATTGTATTTATACCACTTAGTGTTGCCCGGTTAAAGACTACAGTTTGCAGATGGTACTACTTTGCACAAGAGTAGTAATCATGTCTTGCACTGAACAGAAAGTCGCTTAATATCCATCCCTACTTCAATATCTCTTAGTCCTTATTTATTAATTGCAGTTGCTTTGGTACTTTCTAATTCTGTCAGGTGCATTGTTGACTACTGCAGTGTCTGTGAGCCTCAAGGACATAGCTTGCTCAGCTCAATCCACACGTCAGTCCTTGTACCAGTTGAAATGGCTGCAGAACTCTGATACTATAACTCTGGACTATAAGCCACTTGTGTAGAGCAGTGGGAACAAAAATAGCCTACTTGTGATGACTTCATATTCTGTATCTCTCCACTCTGTTTGTTCTGTAAAACTACAATAAGAGAAGAAGTAAAAGCTGGCACTACTCCTTCCTTTTTTTTTTTTTTTTTTTTTTTTAATATGTGACTGTATCTTATTGATACTTAAAAATCTTGACTGAGAAAAAATCTCAAAACTTTCTGCTTAGAAAGAGGAAAGGAAGCAACATTCATGTATTTGTTATCCTTTTGTGTTTCCTTAACAGTGATTCAAGAGAATTAACCTGCATGGAAATGAAATCAAAAAGTTAATTTGGAAAACTACTCAAGATGCTGCCTTCCTTATTTTGGCCTAGACTCTGTGACTTACTAGATATTAGGGAATTTGGAATTGATTTACCCCAGATCCCTATCTGAGTTTTATTTGCATGGGCAAAACATGGCAATGGCTTCCTTTATGACCTCTGTGTGAAGAAGCTCTGTAATAGCAGCACTGAAGAAGCTCTGTAATAGCAGTGTCATAGCAGCACTGTTTTGCTTTAGTATTTCACTGGATCAAGTCTGTAGTTGCTGTCTCAAGCAGTATTTGGATATAAAACCAATTTGTAAGTCTATCTGATTCCACGTTTCAGTCAGTTTGGGGTTTGCCTTCTGCTGTTTCTGCTGGAAGACTGTCCCAAAACTTCTCTAACTCTGACCTTTGAATGTACAACCACCCTCTTTGCCTTGCATTACACAACAATGTTCTGATGCCAATTCTGGTCTGTTTACTTGTGTGTTTCTTCACTCTAGAGCTGTATCGTGCTGGGCTAGAAAAGAGTTACCAGACTTCTAGGTGGCTTCTCTCTCCAGATTGTGGAAAAATTATTTTGTGTAAATTTTTGTGTCTTACAGAGTAGAATAAAGTATGATTACCAACGCACGCCCTCCTCTTCTCTGATCAATCATGTTCCAGTTGTGGTTGTTTTGGAAATGTTTTCTCTAAAAATAAGATGCCTGAATAGTGTATTCCAAGAGGGGAATTCCTAGGGTGTGGTGAATTTTTACAAGACGGAGACTTTTAATAGAAGAGAGAGGCATTCCTTTGAAGTGCTGGATGAGAAGAGGTGGAGCCAGAAATCTCAGAAAGTCAAACTCAACCAGTGCATTCAATTTGACTTAAAAGGTTTGTTATTTGTGGAATGCTAATGAATTTTTATACTAGAAAGATATCACAAGGTGGCTAGAGCTATCCTTTAAATTCTCACCATTCCCTACTCTGCACAAAATAAATAAATAAAAAAAAATAAACCAGCCCTCCAAACTTACATTAGTGTGGTCTAACTCACAGGTGGGCTCTGCTAATGCTTCAGTACTTTCTCATATCTGATCTTTTCTGAGAAAAGGAATCTCTGCTGTCACTGCTTAAGCACATCATGTTGCATAGTTGTGGTGTAATTAAGCCTCTTAAACTTTTTCCTTCTCTTTTTTTTTTTTTTTTTAATAAATATCTGGTGGCTATTGTAAATTTCTATTAGAATTGGACAAAGCATTCCTATAATGCATGTATTCTCCTCAGATTCAGAGAGATGATGGCAAGCAGCTGCACTAAAAGTGAGGATATAGGTTAAATAAAAATAAAAGCTCCAAGCATGGTGCAGGATTTTATTTTTGTTGTTGTTGAGGGATACAAATACAGTTGGATATAATGATTTTAAAACCAACATACCCAGTCCTGATTTCCCTTCCTAATTCGACATTACCTTATTATTGGATTAAAAGAAAGTTAGCTTCTTTGATTTCCATTGTTACTACTCAGGACATCCTTGATTGAAGGTGATGTCGGTCTTGTTTATAATACCTTTAGGTTACTTCAAAGACTGGGAATCATGAAAGACTCATGATGTTTTGTATTCCATTGATTTGGAAAACCTAAAAATGCCAATAGATCAGAAAAGAACACTTTCAAAATTTGGCAGTATTAAATAGACTAAAATGCTGTCTGGGGCTGCTTACAGCTATTTGGCAATTCACAAAGGAAAATTTAATCGAATGATTATAAGTTGAAAACCGAACAAAATTCCTGAGTCTTCAGAGAGAGATCATATGAAGGTGTATGGGCTGGTGCTTCTGCAGGGGTTTTGCATTAAATATCATATGCATGCCTATTGCAATTACCATGGGCATGACCTCAATGACCTTGCCTGTCCTTCCAGTCACCTAACAACATATTATGTCAGTTTTCCACTTATGCAAATGGTCTTAATGTTTGTTAGGCAGAAGAGCATGGAAACCTATTGCTTTTGGTCCTTTTTTCCTTTAAAATATTATGCTACCTAGTGAAAAGTCAATGCTGGCCAACAGAGGCTATGTGCCCAGTAGAAATAATCTTTCAAAGGCACAAGCAGCTGATCTGATCTTCTCTTGTCCCCTAACAAAAGACTTCATGAAGTTCAATACTTATTACTGGTTCTCAAGCTAGAAAACATTCTATATTAATCATTTGTAAGTGAATATTGGAGTGACTTGCTTTAAGAATAAAGGAATTTTTGTTGGCACTTTTTCCTCTTGTTTTCTTTTTTCTTTAATTTTTTGAAGAACCTGTCTGGCCTGTTTGATGTATCAGCTCCATTCATTATTCTTCAGCAAGGTGTTGGTTCATTTACTACATCTTGGGGATAAGAAGAAAGGGACTAGATAGCAGAGGACTACTGCTTGCTTCCTGTTAGCTAAAGTCAGATGTCAGACTAGGCTTTCTGTTCTCTAGTTTGATTGATAAGCTTGAAGGAGTCCATGGCAGGTATGCAGGTCAGGGGGATAACAGCTGAAAAATATGCACCCAGTATAAGAGACCACACAGAGAGACACCAAATTCTTTCTCACTTATTGCTGAACACTTTCAGAGTAACTTAGTGGTTAATATGACATGATTTGACATTTGACGCGGTGTGTAATCTCTGGATATAGCCATATAATTGTGCTCTGTATTCTACTTGACTGATAAAATACTTTGTTACAAAGAGGTATGATGCTAATTGTTTCTTTAATTTTAGCTGCAGCAACAAGTATCAATATGCTGTTGGATATTAAGATATTCTTAAATGTGATTGTGAACCAGCTACCTCCAAGCAGTTTGACAATTTCTGCTCCTCAGCCATTATAGAAAGCAAAGTTGATAAGCACAAGAAAAGTCAGGAGGAACTTTCTTCCTGCTCAAAGGCATCGAAGTGCCAACAAGTCTGTACTTGTATGGGAGTCATGCCAATCCAGCATCACTGGCAGTTTGATAAGAGGAAAGAAGCATGTTAGTGAGGGTTGTGTGATGAAATCTGTCTAGGGGAACAATAGTGTTCAATTATCTTTAACTTCTTCAGTTATTGCTGTTGTACCACATGGGTACCTTACCCAAACTGTGGGAGGTCTTGGTGGGAATTGAATACACATAGACCTAGCCTGTTGCCTCTTCATTCCCACTATATGCATCCTCACATCTACAAACCCTGTCTGCCTTTCTGGTAGATAAATGTTTGGTCGGTTCTAGCAAAGATTTCAGGTGCTCTGGCCCTGTTGATATTGCTACAAGGTTAAATACTGCGCTTGGCACAAAATAAAGCTATTTAGTAAGGAAGTTCAGAGCTCCAGAAAAGAATATGCCTGTGATATACCCCACAAGGTCACTGTTCTTTGTGGTGTGCCCCTTTAGAAAGCAAGGAAATGATACCTTCTCTTCCTTGTATCAAAATTAGGTTTCTACACTCACCGCAGTAGTTAGAAACAAGGAGTAACATGAGAGAAAAATTGATCTCAGGCTACATGATGCCAGAAGAGGTACAGGTTACTGCTATCCCCTCTGTAAGCACTGCTTTTAAATCTCAGTTGATAAGTTAGAGCTAAAACTGGTTTGAAATCATATCCTTAGCTTTGATGAGTGGATGGCCCAGAACTAAATAATATCAGCTGAGGCCTGGGCTTTGTCGGTTTCCAGAACAAGATTCAAAATAATAATGAGATCAGACCCCTTCTTACAACAAATTAATCTGAAATGAATTTTAAGACAGAAAATATGCAGGGTGAACAGCTGCTTCTGACAGACATTGTCTTGTGTGTGTGCTTTATGTGGTTTTGTTCTTTCTTCTTGAATGACAAATCAGTGATGGGCCCTGTGCAGTGACGCTTGTTTTAAGAGTTGTGAATACTCTCTCAAGAACACTGCTGGTACACATGTATATAGCTAGAGACAGCAATAGTCATGTAGAATTTGGGGTTTGTGTGCTTTTTTGTTAATAGTAATTACTGAAGCATAAATACACCATACTGATCATATTTAGTTATGGATGTATTAGGGTGCTCTCCATGTTCAGTAATAGGCAGTTTTCTGGCAGAGGCATAATCGAGCCGTAGTTATAAGGACAGTGTTTCGTGTTCTCAGTTCACAGATATAATTGAAACAAAGGAACATCAATTGTCTTAATTTATTCAGGGTGCATCTATGAAAAAGTAGAAAGACTGGTGAAATACCACAGTCATATACACTTTGGTAATGGAGATTTGGTGGTAAATTAATGTTAGATTCCCTAAGCAGTGGCTATTAGGAGTTGTGACCTCTTGTTTTGAAACCAGTAGATTGATTTCCATCAATGGGACCCACTTTCCTGAGTATTAAACAACTTCACTGGGAATTTTATAGGACTGCTGGTTTCACAGTCAGGTGTTTGCAATGTACCTATGGGTAATACTCCTCACCCTCAAAACATCAGTCCAGTCTTTTAATTGTATAATTCCACTTCTTCCCTTCCTCCTTCTCCCCTCTCCTTCCTGCTCCAGCCCCTTTGCAGGTGTCTGGTCTGACCCATCAGGTGGGTCTCTGTTTGCCTGTCAGCTTGGGAGCTGATGGCCTCTCAGAGGTATGGCTGATTGCACAAAGTTGAACGGGGTTCATCTGAATTGCAGGTGTGAGCAATTGGCAGAGATCTCTGCTAATCCTGGGGATAGTGGAGCACCCTGGGCTGGTGCAGACACAGTCAGAAAGGGCTAAATGAGGTGCAAAATGAAAGAAAGTTAAATGTTGTGATTTCTTTCTCCCAGGTGGCTTGATTTATTTAGGGCTTGTAAAGTCAATTGCTCTTGTGGTTTTTTTGGCAGCCCGTGAGAGTGGACTTTTGGAGCATGGCTGGGAATTTGTTCTTATTAATATATATCTGTATGTATTTATAGAAATACTTATTTTGGAAAGTAATTTTCCAAGGACTTTGTAAGTCAATGGAAAATCCTGCCCACTTTAAGAATTTTAGGCTTGAAGCAAAAATGAAGCTCATTTTATGCTTTGTCTTTCTCAGCATCTGTGGAGACTCGGTAGCTGAAGGCATAATAGAGTTCTGGAATTTGCATGGTATACTGGAGCTCTGCAGGTACTAAATGCATTTGACAGTCTTGGGGACAAAGGGGAATGGATCTACTGAGAGATTGTCTGCTTTGGGGATCTAAAGCATTGTGTAGGTGAAATGCAGAGGGAAATGCTAGAAGACAGTTGGGTGTACAGAAGAGAGGACTACAGTAGATGGGATAGATCTACTACATGAGATAGATTTGAGAAATTATAATAGGGTGAAAAGGGAAGTGTTGCTGAAGAAGAAATTGGGTTATTTGGGCAGGGAGAGAGAGGGCAGTAGAAAAATGTAGGGGTGATGTATCCCATGTGAACTAAATGCCTTTGATCTGCTGAGTAAATATTGCTTTGTTTTATGAGTTTTTAAGTTCCACTTGGGCTTTATCTTCCACTTGGTACTGTTCTGAAATCTTGCGAGTTGCAGGTTTATATTTTTTAATTTCTGTAACTTTCTGTATAATCACAAGATTCCAGATGCTGAGATTTAGAAAAAAATACTAATCTAGTCTCTAATATCACGTCAGTGTCTAATGTATCCATAAAATTTATTTCACGGTCTTTAATATTAACAGCAAGTAAGGCTAATGTTTCACTAAAATCACTGAAGGTTAAGCTTTCTTATAGCAGAAAATTTCTTGTAGAAATAATATGTTGCAGCTTAAGGTCCGAATTCTATCATTCAGGAAAAAGACTACAGGATATAGCCCTTTATTTGCAAACAGGGAAAGGGACTTACACTAAGCAAAGCACACCTTTAGAAAATATGAAATTGGAGAGGTGCAGAGAAGATTAAAGTATTCCTTCGCAAAAGAGGTTAATCCAATTTCTCAGCACTAGTTTTTCTACACTTAAGAGGAGATTGTAATTTGCATTCACAGTCCATCAGGTGTGAGCTACTTTAATCCAACAATCACCTGTGTTTTCTTGATATTTATGTTTCTCTAAGTGTATATTTTACAGAGGGTAGGTATGAATTCTGTTCTTCCTCTTCTCCAAACACAAAGTCAAACAGACTCTATAGTTCGTGTTTGCTGAGACCCAAGAGATCCTGCTTCAGTTTTTATTCTTCTCCTTGCTGGCATAGTATAATGTCAGTTTGTCACACTTAGTCCACTTGTAGTGTAACCTCTCCTTTGCATTGTGGAAACACTCCAGAAACACAGGAGATGCATACTCATGTCCCTACCTCTACAAGTGTAAACTGAGAAGACAAAACCAGACACAGAATAAAATAAAGGCATGTAACATGTGAGTAAAGTGACCAGAACAATGGCTGGATTGTAGCTTATTGTTTGTTTTCAAGTTAAAATCCCCAAGGAAATCCTTCCTGTCAATTAAAGTGGAAGAGGTGTGGAGTGGTGGCAGGGCTCTCTCCCATTGCTTCTACTTGCAGCTTTCTCCCTCCAGTCTGGAAGCACAGTCTGCATAGAAGATGGTGTTGAAGGCAATAGAAACTTGTGTATTGACCACAGGATGGCTGAGTTGGACCTGTCAGTGATGGTTTCTAGAGTGATCTGGTGAAGTAGGTTTCTGGGAGAGGTGAAGTGCTTGAGGACAGAGCCAAGGATTAGCGTAAATGCTCAGGTACCTTTAAAAGAATCTTGTAGGTGTGTTGTTTTATTTTTGTGTGTGTGTCTGTGGCTTGTTGGTGTTTTTTTTTTTCCCCCTCCCTTTATCTAATTCCTCAATATGAAATGGCTACAGATGTGTGGAATGAATTCATCCAGGACTTAGAAACACAGTTTTGTATGTGTACCCACCCACATAATTGCTTTCCTTTCACATATTCTACTCCTGTGCACACCTGTGGGATGTTGACAAGACCTCCTGGATGTTAGATCTACTGAACATATGACCCATATTGCTTTCACAGTATGGTAAAATTACGGAATTACACCTGGGTAGTTGTGATAGGCAATGTATTGCATTCCTGGTTTCATCTTCTGCATGCTTTTGCTTGTGTTAGAACAGTGTGATAGGAATCAGGACTGGTGTGTCCGTTGTGATTTACAATTTTGTATTTTTGTTTATTCATACTTTAAGCTTCATGAATAATCAAAGTATTCCATTTCCTGGGGTTCACTTATTTCTACAGGGAGGTCTAGGATATTATGTATTCTATGACTAAGAGTCATAAAGAAAGTAGTGACAATGCTTATCTACTTGCTGATTTTTCTGTGAAGCTCAGGTGCTGCTGAGAGGCTGTACAGAAGGGCCAGCAGGTCTCATGGAGGGCATTGCAGAGACTTTTGTCTTTCAGGAGTGGGTAGAGGCCAGGCTGGAGATAGCACATGGCATCTCAGGCTACATGCTGTGGCCTGGCTTCAGGCAATGGAACCAAGCTTTAAATAAAGACAGATTCTAGCCATCCGTTTTTTTTTTTTTTTTTTTTAATCAGCTTTCTAAACTGTATTTTCCTGCTGTCATGTTTTTGTCTGCTTCTTAGCTGTGCTCCCAAGTAGCATAACTGTTGGTTGTACTGCTGTCCCTGAATGATTTGCAGTTACAGCACTTTTGTGGTCTCTTGCCTTCTTTGTCTTTTTATGTCAGAGGACATATTTCCACTTTTCCACACTGTTTTGGAAAAGTTGGTGACATCAGTGGTAAGAATAGGACTAACAGTAATTCTAAAGCAAAGAATGGAGAGGAGGAGCTCCTACACTATCATGCCTTGACAAAAAATTTAGGACAGAAGGAAAACAGGAGTGATGTATGTAGCTGAAATTACGGGTGAATGAAATTATGCAGGGTGAAACTTGTGCTGGCTGCAGGGGATGATGATGTTGACTTGCAGCAGTTTCACTGCAGCCTTTTTCTTCATCACCCCCAGCTAACAACTCCTCCTCTTCCTGCATATTACCTTGTAGGTATAACAGTGTCACTCACCTTGATGCCTGTTTTTGATTCTCAAATGACCAGAAAGGAGGGTACTATAGGAACTTGTGGAGGTTAGCAAGTATGTAAGACCTAGGATCTCTGTTTTTTTTATTTGTTTATAAGGATGGCACTGCAACAGTGTGGGGGAGAGGTTGCCCAGTTCCTGACTTACAGGAAGAAGGTCACTTACTGATTTAATAGCACTGTTTCTAAAAGCACTTAAGATTTTCCTTGGAATGCCCTTCATCCAAATTCTGATAACTTCTAACCTTGCTTAGCTTTCATGGAAGCTAGAGGAACCACAGTCCAAAGTATGTTTTAGCTGCATATTATCAAAATGTTATACAGTTACGTTGCATAATAAATAATTTTCCTGTGTGGTTATTTTTTTCCCTTTCTTTCTTTCCCCTGTCTTTTCCTTTTCCTTGTATTTCTTTTCTCTGTAATTTTTTTTTCTTTTAAGTTAGAGGATACTTTTCCTCGTTTTATATTCCCCAGGTATTCCTTTTAAGGAAGGAAACAGTCTTTAACATGTGTATGTGTTAGAGACTTGGGGTATTGGAAAGTTCAATCAAAATAGTGAATTTCCCACTACTGTGCAATTCACAAACTGTAAAGCACTTTCACACCAATCTGCAAGGCTAGAAAGTGTTACTAACCCCACGGCATGTGATTCTTAAGACTTGGGCTACAATGGTAACTATTTTTCTTCTAGTTCTCTATTTGGGAGCACAGAGCTTGATTTTTCTTTCCAAAGTCAATGACTACGTGTGTGTATATATACACATATATATGTATATAAATAGACTTCCCCAGGGAGCATATTGGAAAGAAATAAAACAATTTGCTTGCAAATGGGATGTAATTGGTATGTTAATTAAAGTTGACTTTACCTCTCTTAATGTTAACCTCCTGATTTTCTCTAGTGTTTCAGGTAGGGAAAAAGAATTTATTCTTTAGTATTCTCAAGAATAAGAATCAATAATAGACACAAATGAAGTCCAAACCTAGTACAAAAAAATATGAGAAGATATGTCTCCCATCTGCTTTCCTAATACAGCATAAGGACAACGAGATAGTTATCTGAGCAGTCACTCCACAGCTCAGACATCAGATTATAGTAATTATGACAATTTGTGCCAATAGCCAGAAGGTGGTTTTTTTTGATGTGGTTAAAAATAACATCGGTAAAAATCCAATAAAAAAAATTACATTTTGCTAATTTTCTGATAAGATAATGTTTAACTGTACTGTGTGCCTTCTATTGCCGTTTTCAATTAGAGTATTTCCTTCTGGGCTTTTACCATCTCATCTCATGGATTCGATTCCATCCTGAGCAGTTCATTTGTTTTAACTTTCTTAATTAATTGTTTTGTGTAGGTTTGCCTTTCAAACTGATATCAATCTTCTAGACTTATTAATGTGCTGATTGTTAACGCGCAATACAAAGCACAACTCAGTTAAATTGTTCTGTTGTATTAAACAGAGTTCCCATATTAGCCTGCTAAACAAAATAATTGTAGATAATTTAGAGGGTAACAAATGACAAGAGTCCTGTACCTGGGAGCGCAGAAAGAAGTTCTTTTTGCAGCTTCTCTATGCTGGCTTTGGGTACAGTTCTGAGCCCACATGCGGAGGCAGAGTAAGACAAAATAATTAGCTGCCAAGAAACTGTAGGACAGCTCATGGGAAAAATTACTTTTCTTACATGGTGAAGTTTCTTATCTTCTTTGAGGAGTATGGGGAGCAAGGAGAAGTAGGGTATCAGAGACAACTGATAGCTTCTTTCCTGTATTTTCAGGGAATTTTCTCTTTTGTGTGAGTTTGTTAAATTTTACATTCCTTAGTTAAGGCAGATGCAATTTTGGGGAAGCATGGCATTACGTCCTTTACACCATCCTCACATACATCTACTCCATGTAGGTTTGCTGAAAGGATACAATATTTGGAGCCATGACTAAATTCTGATGTAGCTTAATTGGTGTATGACAAGGGAACACGGTTTTCTGGGGGTAAGGGCTATCCTTGAAGTTGTCACATAGATGACCTGGTACAAGTTCAGCATCTGGCAATGCAGACGAATTGTTTCTCAGAAAAGGCACTAATCCCCAGACTATTTAAATTCACTTGAGATTATGACTGGAGCCCATGTAGCTGGAAATTTATTGTTCACACTATAGTAATTATTGCTCTGCCTGGCCAAGCTGAGGTTTCATTATGCTGTATATTGCACAAATGATTTCTGAACATGCCTAGTGATAATATAACTGCTCCTGGAGGTTTTACCTTTGGCATTGGTGAGAGCAGACAGATGCTTGAGTCCTGTTGAAAATCTCCCTTTCATAAACATCACAATAAATGATAGCATAAAGAATGAAAGAGACACATAATTTCAAGTATGTTCTCTGAAGGCTTTCAAAGACAGGTTGGAGCTAGGAGGACTCTTGTGACAATCAGAGTCTTCAAGATGTACTTTAGATAGGAGACTGAAGTGAAATTTCAGAATTTATTGAGCAAATTTGTCTTGGTTCACAAGGAAAATAAGATAGTTTACATCAGAAGTTGAGCACAGTCATCAAAACTGAGACTTACCTGGGATTTGGAGACATGTTTTGATTTAAATTTCCAAGAGATCAGTCTCAATGCATGATAAAACTTGGGTATTGTGAAACTGTAAAATCAAAAGTCAATGAAAAGACTTTCATTGGGTTTTGCTTGTTACATTGCTACAGGAGTAATTTGTGACTCTGCAATATATTCTGTATTCACTGATGTTTCCTAATGCTGCTTCTGCCCTGTAGAACTTTATCTGTGCCTGGTTTAAGGCATATTTTTTTTCAACTAGGGAGAGTCAAAGTGCTATACTATTGTAGCCTTCCCTTTTATCTCTAGTTTGTTATGCTGTATGCTTATGTGCATGTCACTGTTGAAGTGGACACCATTATGCCAGTATTGCTTTAAATGAATCACCTTTTAACTCGTATCCTGTACTGCAAGATATTGTGATATACCCAAGACAAACGTATTTTTCTGGAGTTTTTTGTCTGCTAGAGCTGGTGCAACCCTTGTCAGGCACATTACCTCAGCATTTGTATTGAGCTCATTGTATATGGTGGCTGTGAAGGTGGTTGCTGTCTTTCTTCATGCAAACCTGGCCAACTCCAGCACATGTAACCTCCAAGCTGCACCAGCCCTTGGTGCTTAGGCTGCTGAAGAGAGCTCACGGGATGGTACATTATGTCAATTTGAATACAGGTTGGTTCAGAACAGCTGCAAAACCTGCAGTGGCTGTGACCCAGGGAGCAAGGATTTTCCTGCCTTAAGATAATTCCCTCACATTCCTTGCAGGGAGGGTTTCCTCTGTTTGAAGCCATTCAGGAGCTGTATACTGGCTTAGCTAAAAACTATGTAATTTCTTCTTTACTTCTTGCATCAGAAGTCCCTGTGCAGTTTCCCTAGCACTGTAGGCCTCTCCTGTTTGAGAGGGATCAGATTTGCAAAGTAGTAAGAAGTATCTTGGAGCTGAGTTTACCTCACACACACATGAAATTTCGCCATTGTCAGCCTAGAGCTTTCTTGGCCTCCTGGCTTTTTATACACAAGCCCACATGTGCTGATACAGACTTCTCAGCTCTGGTACTAAGTTGCTTACAGAATAACAATAATAGAAAGTGCTAAGCATTTTGCTTGATTTAAATTGTGCAGAACACCAAAGTAGAATGAACTTTGGCTCCTGTTCAGCTGCAATCTAAACATGAATTAACAGACGCTTCAAACTTAAATTAGATGAGTCAACCATTGAATGTTGTTCAGCAGCACACTAAAATAAATCTGGATGACATTTATGACATATTTCATTGTTTCTATAATCTAAGTTACACAAAAGGTGTAAGTCACAGTACAATACTTTATTGCATTTATTTTTGAAACACTGCCCATGAATAAATTTAGACTGGAAATTAGAAGATTTGTTACTATCAAAGTAAGAAATATATGATGTTGCTGCTGTGATGGCATTGGACTGCAGCTGCCCATACTAAACTGGAGCTCATGATCCAATTCTGCTGCAGGCTAATGTTCCTGGGTACAGAAGGCTGGGTTATTTAAAACAATATCAAGACCAGATTTTTTCTTTTCTTCTTCATGTACTGCTATTAGTCTGAATCATCACAGTGCATAAAGAAAGTAGAAATTAATGAAGTATTTAAAAACTAATTTTGAAAATTTGATTTCTGGTCCTAAAAAAAAAAAAAGGAAAAAGAACGAATGGAGGAATTGGGGTATTCCCCAGTGCAGCCAGCCAGCTGAAAGACCATGTGATACATTTACTAATTAGAGTGCAATTTTTTTCTGCCCTTACAGCTGAAAGAATACATAATGCGTTAATTCATTCAGTGCTCATGGCATATCTAGCAAAGTATCTGTGGCATGCTGTCATTGCACAAACTGCTTCTAATGCTGCTGCCCTCTTCAGTTCAGTGCTGTTTGAGAGTTGAGATGTTAAGTGGTTAGGATACTTACTGGTGAACATGATTGAGTCATAAGCTGACCTCACAGGCAGATTGCCTCTGTTCCTCATGAAAAAGTCTCTCACAGAGTTGATACTCTAAAGATAACAGTAACGCTAGATATATGCAATATCACTGGCTCAGCAGTGCCAGTAAAGGGAGGAAAACTTCACGGAGTCATCCAGATCAAAAGCATGGAAGTCAAGCTAAAACCACAAGAAAAATAAGTGTATTTAAACATGATAAACTACAAGAAACATACATGCAACAGATAATGGAAGATCTCAATGACTGATGGTTTTGCGGAGTAATTTTAAGGATGAACTGTTCCTAAACAATTTTTCCAGTGTATTAGGCACTAACAGCATCAAGCATGCATGTCTTGTTCCACTCTTTCTTTCTTCTTTTTTTTTTTTCTTGAACAAACAAGTTGAATGTGGCCAATACAAGAGCCCACTCCCCACTCATGTGTGCATGTTCCTTTGTCCTCTTTCCAATATCCCCCGGTAATGACAGAGTGCAGGATCATGTTCTGCTCTAATGTCTTTCTTGTAAGATTCTGAGGGTAGTGTTGTTGTGACCTTTGGGAGCAGTTTTTTCCATTTGGAAGGAGGCGGGGGAGAGAGAGCATTGAATTTGAGATTGATTTTCCTCTTTTAGCATGTGGAAATTCAAAGCAAGCCCCTTGATTCATCAACAATGACTGCATCCCCAGCCTCAGAGAATGCAAAGGCATCAGCAGGAGCAGACTGATGAAGCTAATACCCTCAGACTGCATTGTGAATGTGGCCAGAGTCCAGTGTGCTGCATGCTATTGAAAAAAGCTGATGTTCCTTGCAGTGACTAGTCACAGTTTTAACCAGAGAATTTTTATCTGAGGATTACAGAAATGTGGAGCTCAAGCAATTTCAAACATAAAAGTGTGTCCAGAGTTTCTTGTTGGGGCACTTACAGGCTTTGCATAAGTGTTGTGTATTTTGGAGGCTTCTAAGGAATGCATCCAGCTAAAGGCCAACATGCAGATTAAAATATCTATGGAGATCTTAAAGATGATGATTTTTCCTGTTTCACTTCCCTGCAAAGTGCTAGTCTACTCGGTTGAAGTTCTGGGAGGCCTTGGAGATAAACAGCTATTCCCTGTAAGTTTTATTTTCAGTAAAGGGCAGATTAACTATTTGAGTAGAAAGGCTTTTGGAGAGCTTCAGTGCTTCAGCAGGAAGTCCTGGGAAATTGCATGGGATCCATGGGGTCCTTTGAATCCTCAGATGTTCCTTACTTTACTTTGAATTTGAGCTGGGCATTGCCTCCTGTCTGGGCTTCAAATTTAGCACTGCTGATCCAGGGAAAAAGAATTTCGAAACTAAAATTTCAGCAAGAACTCACAATAGCTGGCTTTCTTAAGGTTTTGGAGAAAGAGCTACTGAGTGCACCACTCAGTTTTCAGAAATGGCATTTCTGCATCAAGGTGGAATTGCATGGGCACCATCAAGGGAGGAAGAGGTGATGTTGCTGTACATGCTTCCTCTTGATAAAATAGTGCTTTTTACAATTTTTTTGTGAAGAGAAAGGTTTCTTCATGGTTTATCTGCTACAAAACAAATTGTTGGCTCTGCAGGAGCATGTAAACTTTGTGGTAAACCACTAGCAGGAGACTAAATCTGCTGAAGATATGCTTATTGTAAAACAAGCATCCACAATCGAAGTGGTGCCCTACTATATTGTGAAACCTTTTGGCAACTGAGAACATTAAATGCTGAAGTTTGTACTTTGGAATAAATATTCAGCCAGAATTGCTGGGTCAAGTTAGTTTGTACGGTAGGAGAAAACCTACATAGTAGATAGTAGATAGAGCTAGTGGACATTTAAAGGTATTAATTCACTTCCTCTAATAGTCTTTTTGAACTTTAAGAAAATAAACCTGTGCTAGGGGACATAAGGTAAGAAAACGTCAGGTTTAAGTGTGGTTTCATAGAATCTTAGAATGGCTTGGGTTGGAAAGGGCTGTAAAGACCACCTGCTTCCAACCCCCTTGCCACTAGACCAAGGTTGCCCAAAGCCCCATCCAACCTGGCCTTGAACACTTCCAGGGACAGGGCAGCCACATCTTCACTGAACAACCTGTTCCAGTACTTCGTCACCCTCATAATAAGAACTTCTTCCTAATATCTAACCTAAATTTATCCTCTTTCAGCTTAAAGCCATTCCTCCTTGTCCTATAATTATATGCCTTTGTAAAAAGTCCCTCTCCAGGTTTCTTTTAGGTCCCTTTAGGTACTGGAAGGCTGCTATGAGGTCTCCCCAGAGCTTTCTTTACTCCAGGCTGAACAACCTGAGCTCTCTCAGCCTGTCTTCATAGGAGAGGTGCTTCATCCCCTGAGCATCTTTGTGGTCTTCTCTGGACTTGCTCCAACAAAAGTTTTTTTATTTGTTTTGGTCTTTTTCTTTCCTTTTTTTTTTTTTTTTTAATGAGTTGGTCATATCTGTACCTGCCTAGTTATGATATCATATTTTTGCACAATGTAGTGAAGGTTCATCTTTCAGTGCATGCTAAAGTTTCACAGTAACAAATATGTGCATTTGGTCGTCATGCAGATTTATCTGAGTACACCAGTTCCTAAAGGCACAAAACTCACGGAGGAAAATATATAGGGTCCTGTTAAAATTTGTGTTAGGTTTTAATTTAGGTGTGTCTGAGATGCAGTAAATGAAGTTGGCTCCATTCTGATTGCTGGTTTGAGTACAACTATAAGAATCTGTGGATGTTTTTATGTATTAGAATAGCATGTATCCAGAAAACATCTACAGCTGGGTAAGTATGAGTTAATGGTGTGATGGAATTCAGGTTGCTGGTAAAAAGAATTATTTTATCAATAAGATCAAGCTTTGCTACAGTTGCCACCGATGAAACTCAAAATGCAGTTTAGCACCCCATGTTGCTGTATTCATTCTACTATAAAATTACTTTCCCTTGCTATCAGTGAATTACAACTATTTGAGTTTAGCCCCAGAAAGACTCCTTTCATGTGCCTCTTATTGCTTATGAAATCTCTTTAAACTGTGTTGTTTAGTTGTTGAACAGAGGATCTGAACCTATCTCAAGCTGTTTTAACCTAAAGGACAGATTAGTTACTTGTATACCTCCCTTATACCTACCTATCTGCAATGGGAAAGGAATGCATTTTGCTGTGTGTCTGTAAATCAATATATGAAAAATTATATTTAAAAATATATTAATCCAGTTAATACTTCCTTATTGCTCATCTTTGGTACCTGGAATGAAGATGGAAATGGAGCATGTTTCCAGTACTTCCAAGTACGTTTTTGCAGTTGTCTCTTATTGTCCAGTTAGTATCTTATGCAAGTGATGAAAACAAAAGGTTTGCAGAGGACTCTCCAGAGGCTTTGGGCTGCCAGCATAAAGTAGATCTTGAGCTTCTTGATGAATTCAAGTTATTTGTAACTTAAATTGAAGTAACTGCTTTGCTTAGCAATTAATAATAAGAGAACCTTTAACAGGACTCAGGTGATATTACTTAGGTATATAATCAGCACAAAGCTTCTGGATTATCTGTTTTTATGTCCACTGAAATTTAGGCCATGTAAACATTAATTCTTTCAATCAAGAACTCATGTGTATCTGTTATATATGAAACTGCTAGAGTTCAGAATTATCCTTTATATGGGTAATCCGAAATTATGATCATTTAATAAGATAACTGGCCTTAATTCGAAGCACTATGGAAGGCCAGTTAAACTGGAAATAATTTGAAGAATGAAGTGATGCAGTATTTTTCACATTTATGAATGTCCCTTTGAGAATATGCAGACTTGTGCACTTAGAAATAAATGACTGCGAACACCTTCTAAGGTATTGTGTGTGTTAGGAGCCACTAACTGGCTTTGTGATGATCTTCATCTTAAATCTGTTCTGAAAAACCTTTTGTAATATAACAACCTATATTGCTTTCTGCATGTTGACATATGTGTCTTCAGAATGTTTGAGAACATTGAAAAAATATTAATATTCTTTTCAAATTCCTTCACCTGCAGAGTCATGTGCCTTGCTTGCTGTAGCCTAAGTGAAGAAGTCTCAGGGTTTGTTTGTTTAAACTGTCTGTAAGCAGCTTAGAATAGCCATTGCAGAGGTGAAAATAGCTTTAAATCTGAGCATCTGACAATCTGCCAGGTCTAGAAGCCAAGTCTGGTAGTATATTGTTCCAATTTCTTGCCCTTTAGTGATATTTCTCTAAAAGGTTGCCAGTAAATGTGCTATAGGCAAGTTTAATTCTTGTAGAAAATATAAATGCAGTTTTCTTATAGAAAATATGATGCTTGGAAGGAGCCCTTCTCTCCCACTACTATCACCACTTCTAAAGCAGTACTTTTTTGCTTTTTAGCAATGCTCTGTTGCGGAAGATGTTGAGGAACTTGACATACTAATGTCTTAAGGGAACATAAATGGGTGAACAGAAGGCAGATAAGGCAGTCAAAGATTAATCATAATGGTTCCACAAAGTGTCATATACAACTTCAGTTTAACTAACATGTGTTATCTTATTTGCACTAAATATTTACAGTATCTCA
The DNA here is from genome assembly GCF_963264785.1 of Psittacula echo. Taxonomy (NCBI): domain Eukaryota; kingdom Metazoa; phylum Chordata; class Aves; order Psittaciformes; family Psittacidae; genus Psittacula; species Psittacula echo. Next base: position 30,679,037 of record NC_137740.1, on the reverse strand, counting down.
GGTGGTACTGTACAATACTATAGTAATTCTGTGCTGGTATATAGTTGATTCCAGGTATCAAGCTTGCTATTTATTCTTGTTATGGTTATTGCACTTAATGCCATTTATTAAACAGGGCACATCTTAAAATAAAATGCCAAGTCACTGCATACAAATCACGTAGTAAGATGTCTGTATTTTGGGCAACATAAGCACGAAGTCTCCATGAGTTCAGACTCTTATCCACAAACATATGATCTGTATTCTCCCTTTAGCACATTGACATAGAGGCAGTTGGTCAAACTTTTTTTAAGTTCAAAATTTTGAGTATTAGTCTTATATGGCTTCTCAGGTCCAGGTGTCCAAACTCAAGCTCAAAGACTAAAAAGTCATGAATCTTCTTACACATAAGTATTTAGATCTTAACTATAGTGATCTTATTTTCTCTTTATTTAGAAATCTATTTCTTCACTGAATGAAGACTTATTCAGTGTGAACTTTTAAAAGTGACAGATAAAGTTAAGCTACTAATTTTGTTTTCAAATGTGAACTTTACTAAGATTAAGTCATATGATTGTAAAAAAAAAAATAAAATAAAAAAATGGTTTTTTAGTTATCTACGCCCAAGCTGAGATGCTCCAGTGTGGTTAGCTTTAGCCAAATTCTGTTCGAATTGAAGTCAGTTATTGCTTTCTTTGAGTGAAATAGGCCAATATTAGGTTTTAAATTGGTTTTAAATCATCCTTTAATCTTGTAATTTCCTTAGATTTTGGGATATGCTTCTGGCTTCCATAAAAGGTTTTTTTTTTTTTTTTTTCTGGGGGCAAGTGTCAGGTAGTGTGAGGATTACCTTGTTTTGCTCTGCTGGAATGTACTTAGAAAGCTAGAGTTATCAGATTAGTGGTTGTTACTGCAATTAATATTGTGTAGTGCATCTATCATCAGCTTGTAGAAAGCCTGATGCTGTGGACAGATCCTTTTCCAGGTCTGGCCCTGTGAGGACAAAGCTTTTCATCTGCAACTGCTCCTCCCTCTGGTTGAAGTTGTGGGGTGATTCTGTACATCATCCCTGAAACATTTCCTCCAGAGCATGTTGTGTTTGTTGGTGGAGACAGGTTCAGCAGATCTCTGCTTGTCTGAAGATTGCCCTGGTTGGAAGTGCTGCAGTGCTGGTTAGTCTGCAGGGATGGCAGCCCTAGCAGGGGTGATGACAAAGACCTGGAAGCAAACTGGTTACTGAAAAACTTCTCCATAGTTACTGCTGTTTGCAGAGCAATCACCTGCTTATACCTAAAGATGTTTTCTTTCCACAAAGTCTGATGAAAAATTAACATCAGCATTTTTCAACTGAAAATGTTCACTGGAGAGCTAGGAATATGTTCATTTATCACCAGAACTAAATTCACCTTCTTAGCATTAGCTATAATCAAGTTGGCCTGTTTCACCTTTAAGAAAAACAGTGTTCCTCTATGGAACTATTTCCTCCTTCTCTTTCCTCCCCAGTCTTTTCCATGTAGCACAAAAAGTGAATCATCAGGCTCCCACAGCACTAGTTACCGCATAACTCGTATGGTGGTGTCATGCAAAGACTCAAGAGAAATGGAACTAAATCAACAACTTCTGATTTGTTGGTTCAACTGAGTACAAACTAGCTAAGGAAAAACCAAGTTGGAAATGGAGAGCAAATATATGTGAGAGGCAAGCCACAGCTTGCAGTAAAGAAAATGTTTGCAGAAAACGCCAGCATTACAGGTTTATCTAAGGTGTGGTCTAACTTAAGCTGCAGTAATTACCCAAGGTACCATAGCTGTGGCTAGAAAATTAAGTGCTTTATAAACTTAACCCATTCATGTCTTCTGAGACCAATTACAATGTTATACCTAGGCCAAGCCATGGCTTTTCCAGTGCTATTGAAAATTCCTAAGATAGCATCCTCCTTCATTTACCTGCCAAGAAAGCTTTGAGGCTTTGCATTCTCACATCAGTTCCCAATGTTGCGAACTAGCAAACAGGGCAACCAGCTCCTTTCTTTTACTATTTATAGGTGTTTGTGATTATGTCAACTGTAGGCAAAGCATTAAAATGAGAAGAAACTTTTGAAAATACAGAAGACCTGTGGGGAAAAACATTTGCTAGTTATATATGTGGTTTGGAATACCTACATAAAGATAATACTAGGTAAGGGAGACAAATTTAAACTTGCTAAATGATGAGTGGAGGTGTCTGTCTGTTGAATTATCAGTAGGCAGAAATACTGCTATCTTCAAGAGAGCTGCAGAGAGCTTGCCTTGTTTATTCTGTTCTGAAGAAGCAGAAAACAATCCAGGAGGATGGCAAAATATGTAAGCAAATTTGGAGCAATGCCTCAAGAGATGGCCAGGATCTGAAGGGGTTTGGTTTTGAGGAAAGGACTCAAAAAACCTGAGTAGGTGAAATTTGGCCAAAAAGGACTTTTAAGCATTTGAAGATTCAAACTGTAAGTATAATAGATTGTCTGCTGTGGACAAATTCACTGGAACTGACTGGAAAGGAGAACGCTAAAATCTATGTTCCAAAGTCTTTCATTCACTGACATTCAGCAAAGTGTCTTTCAAAGAAGAGATCAAGAGTTCACCTAGTTTAATATCCTTTATAAATGCTTGCAAAAGATCTGATTTGGGACCAATAATTTCTGTTTTAGTCAAAACATTATGCATGATATTTTGACCTATAAAATCAGATGAATCTAATGCTTCCCATGCTGACATGTTTAATCTTCTTGAATAGCTCTCGTGGTCTAACTCTGGTCATGGTTAACAATCAATAATCTTCCCTGGCTAAAACTGGTATCATTAGACTAAATTCAGATGTGTTTGGTTTTGACTTCCAGGGGATTAATCAGAAGCTATTTGGTGGGGGAGAGGGGGGGGAATAATTTTTTATTGGATTGCCAAACACTGTAATTTTTAGTAAGTTTTCTGGTTTGCAAGAATGAAGCTGAACTACCCACCAGCCCTTGCATCTTCTGTTCTTGGAGAATCTTTGTTGAGAAGAAGGCTGTTTTGGCACATTTTCACGTATGCTACATTTATTTTTAAAATGTTTTCCAAAGAGACTTGGCACCAAGAGATGGGACTGTCATTACTATGAAGAACTGGAAAATAAAAGAACAGCTGGTGTGTTTGGTGTCCTGGGAGCTGTCACTCTTAGGATTCCCTCTCCAAAAGTAAAATCGAACTATGTATTTGTTTGTCTTTCATCATGTATAATAAATTACAAGAAGCTGAGAAAAAAGCCAAGCCAAATCCTGCCAAAAAATCAGTTGAAAGTTGACAAATGCCCACTGGCTAAGTACATTCTTGGCAATATGAGAAAGTAAAGAAAGTGGTAGGGTAATCTTCATTGGGTTTGTTACCCTAAATAACTTAGGGCCCTGTCCTTAGTTTGCACAGGCAGTTTTTAGTGCCTTCAATGAGATGTTCACAACAACCAGTCAGGAGTAGTGTATCAGCCGAAGGGCAAGCTGTATCAAACATAGATATTAAAGCTATGCGGAGTGGAAGCTGGCCTGGCACTCCAACTGCGCTAACTCTTCCTGAAGAGGAGAAGAGTGTAAGGATCTGAACTGAACTTCATCTGTACTGCCTCATGTAACATGGACTTCCTTTCCCTCCCCTGCCAGTGGGAGGGCACTGTTTGTTAACTGGCTTTCCTGATTCACTCCCCCAGGCTGTGTCCCTTATTCTTCATAGGCTTTTTTCTTAATGCTGTTCATTTACCTATTTATTTACTTTAAGAATCTGGTCTGTATTTGCTCATTTCATTTTTTATCTTGATTAAATATCTTTCTAGGTTTGGCTGTCAAAGCCCCATGTTTTCCTATGTAGAAAGCTATGGAAGAAGAGGTTTGCTTAAGAAAGAACTGCAGAACCACAGCTTTCACACTAAGCCTGGTTAGTGTAAATCTCTCCCTGACATTAGCATACTTTTGATCCAACTCACATGGCTTATTTTTCCAGTATTCCCTGTACAGAACTGTGACTTCTGCTTCTTCTGAGTCATCATCCTAGCTGGTAACTTCCCTAGTGGTATTTCATAAAAAAAAGATTTGTTGCAGTGTTTGTAAAAATTACTTACAAGTATTTCCTTGTGCTAATTTATTTGTTCTGACTTATTACAAAGAATACGTGAGGGCAACTTTAAAATCCTAGATTTAAGAGAAACAGATTACTAACTAGTATTTTGGGGGAATGACCATTTTTCACTTTTCTGACCAAAATGTTGGTGTGGTTTTCTTGGTAGAGTTTTCCATGTAGAAAAAAATCCACGTGCACTCATTTCTCTCACTGTGCCTCTCACTGCCTCCATGTCTGTCTTGAACTTTCTTAAACATTTTTCTTTGTTGTTCAAATATTTGCAGTCCTTAGAAGAGCAGAAAAACTTCAAGCATTTTGAAAACATAGAAGGGCTCCTTAAACTCAATGAAAATTACTGAGATACTGCTTTAAAGTGCCCTGCTTAAATAAATTAGAGAGTTCTACAACTCTTAAATGCCCAATAGAGATGCAAGAGGCACATAGAATAACAGGCTAGGTCACACTTAAATGAATCTCTCTTGAAGAACATAAGAGTAATAAGATAAACTGACTCTGCACTAAACTGCAAAAGCACAGATAATAATACAATACAACTCCCCTAAATGAATCTCTTATAGAGGAAGTGCCCAGGTGATAGACTGAATCATGAAAAGGGAAAAAAAATTAGAATTATTTTAACTTGTTGAAAGAATCAATTTTTTTGAGTATCAAAGCAAAACATTACTAGCCTTACAGATAGCTCTTCAGAAGCAGAAAGGCTTTTTAAATTATTTCCTTTCATATAGAAGCAATTTGTTGACTAGATATACACAGTAATATGAATTTAGTTGCTGCAGGTAGGAACTAATAAAGTGCTAGTTCAGAGTGCTGGGATTTTCTTTTCTTGTAACCTCTAAATCCAGGATTTAACTGGAGAGCTTCAGAATATTGTTGCATTTGAATTTTTGTCAACAGGCCCTGCACAAATTGAGTTTGGTGGGTTTGTCAAGGTTATGTAATAGCAAACATTTGGAAAAAATGGGCACAATTGTCAGCCTTTGCTCTGAAAGGGCACAGGATTAAATGAGCATAAAAATTTAATTGTCCTCTCACCCTGAATAAGGCTGGGGCTTTCCATATTAGGGCCGGGCTGGCTAGTTGAGCAGCAATTTTTATCTGGCCCCTGGATAAATAGATGCATTCAGCCTTCTTGGGCCTTCAACCTTCATTAACGCAGAAATTAATCACGTAATTTAAACATATATATTTTGCTGGAAAAAGTCTTAACAAGCTGCATCCTCTATTGGACAAGAGAAAAGAATCAGGCATGTGTACATATTTAGCTGACAATGCCAAGATTTGCAGAATATGTTTAGGTTTCTGTCCTTAATTTTCAAGGAGCAGATTGGCAGCTGGTGTAGATTGTCTACACTAATCACAGTGTATATACTATATACTATGCAATATATACTATGCAGGAGTAGATTTGCAATTTGCTTGATGTTCTCAAATTCCCATTCTCAACATGTTTTCTTTTTGAAACTTCATTAGTACTTTGCTGTAATTCAGTTGGTTTCAGTGGAGGTATATGGGTGTATAATTGGAATAACCAAGCAAAGAACTGGTCCTTTAGATCTTATGAAGACAAGTGTATTCCTGTGAATAGTAACAGTAATATAATGCTTGTAAGATACCAAACTTGTGATAAATAATTACATTTTACATTTATGCAGTCTCTTTCATTCCATGTAATACCACAAAGATTTACAAATAGCTTAATGGCAGCAAACTGTGTATGATTCTTGAGACTAATTATTTCTGCCATTGAGGAGTTGGTCAGTAACGTAAATGATGTTAGATAGCAAAATAACCACTGATAACCTGTGTGCTTACCGGAGTTGTAAGGGAAGTTGTTCTCAGCCTCCCACCATAAATGGCAGTATGTTATGTGATAATGCTGACCATAAGCCATTAAAATAAGGCAGGATTTGCTTAAAAGCAAATGCTTTGTATTTCAGGTTTATTTTTCTCATGTTTAAAATATGAAATTACAGAGTAAAAGGAAGTGGTAAAACCTCCATCACTCAAAGCCATGGGAATGTATCTGCTTGTTCACACATGCTCCATAGTTATTGAAAGTGTGATTCTCATTTTACCAACTAATCCAATACTTGAATGTGTTTAGAGGACAGCTTAGTTGTAGCCCAAAGTTTTGATTTCCAAGTAATTATAAAGTAGAATGTGCTGCATCATACCTATCTTTTATTTGTGTGTCAGCGACAAATAAAATATTTGAGGCGCAGTTACAGATAGGCCAAGCCTTGTGCAAGGCACAGAGCTCTTTTAGATGTGTATGGAATTTGGTGGCTCGGTATTCTGCATCTAGGCCCACTGGGATGCACTGATGCATAAGCTAACTTTACTCAGTGAAAGTTAGTTGTTTCATTTTATGGCTATCAGATCCTACCAGCTCTTCCTTGGCCAGCTCTTCACTCCCATCCTGCTTGTTTGCTCTGTGAAGCACAGTCTAATGCCAGCTGCTGAGGAGCTGGGGAGCAAAGGGGATTCAGGGAGCTGTGGTGCTGTGAGTATCCCACTGTTTTACAGAGCAGGAGATGCTGAACAGTTCTCTGAAACGCCTCCAGCACTGGGGTGAATTTCACACACTGCCTGCATTTCCCAAATCTGGCGTTCAACTTCAGAAGAGCTGGCAGCTTTCTACTTTGAACTGGCTGTGAATTAGACATCTTTTTCTATGGAAAAATAGTCAAGATTTTAAAATAGCTTACATGAATCAGAATGAAAAGTTAGCGGGGGGAAAAAAAGCACCTTACCTTTACATGTGTACTTGGTGTATGTGTGTGGGTGGCTGCGAGTTTCTTGGAGAATCCAGTTTTAGGAAAGCAAATGAAAGAGCATGTTTTTTTGCATCTTTTCTGGCTTTCTTGAAAGCCAGTTGTTTTTTCCTGTCACATTTTGAATTTTGCAAAGCTGGAGAGAGGGGAGACAAGTAAGGAAGCAGAAAGATAAAGGGCACTGGAAACCCAGGGAACTTGCGTCTAGCATAGTGCTCTGCCCCTTGCTTCTTCCTGTTTCTCCTCTCCTTTGGAAGATGTCTGTTGTTTTAATAAGGAGGGATATTAACAGAAGCATTGTATCTAGGGAAATACATTTTTTTTCCCCTCATTAATGTGAATGTTTCCCACAGAAGTTTTCAATTGTGTAAGCACAGCACTTCTGATTAGAAAAGGATCACGGGAGACAATTTCTCAGTTTTGTTTTGATTATCCATCACTGAATTCAGTGTAGTTCACACTAACATATGTAGCCATTATAGTCACTTTTAGTAAGACTGAGTCTTTTTCTTTGAGGTGTTTTGGCTAAAATTTAAGGATTTCAAGCAGTAGAAAAATATGTTCAGGTGACTAGAGTTATTGCACCAAATATGCCCTCATTTCCACTGGAAAGTCTGATTCTCCAGTATTAGTTCTCCAAAATACAGATCCCAGGTTCTCAAAAGCATCCCCATTGTTCTTGTTTCATGAGCTTAATTGTTGTATGGTCAGTCTGTGCCATGCCAGGTCTCATATTTAACGACATACTCTGCATTTGCAGTGCCATGTGATTCCAGAGAATTAAAGGCTCTAAAATAAAGGACCACAGATTTGAGGCACCTCTTACTAAAAAAAAAGAGTGAGTAAGGAATAGAGTTTCTGAATATTAAAAAATACTAAATAATAAAGGGTAAAAATGTGCTTTAAGAAATACTAGTACAGATTTAAAAGTTGGGGTACACAGAGGAATTTAATTGCTCCTGTGTTAGACATTGGGAAAAAAATCAGACCTCTGAGAGACTTTGAGGTAGTAATTTTGCAATTCATATGCTGCTGTTTGATATTATTCTCAGGCTGATTTATCATATCTAAGATATTATTAGGTATTATCACAGTAGATTGCATTTCATTTCCTCAGAATGCTAATCATATCATTAGTATTTTCTTGTTAATGTAAGTTTTCTTACTGGAATATTAAATAGGAGCAGAGAATATAAACTGTCAGTATTGGTATTAGAAAGTGTTTGATTAAGGCTTTAATTATCAGAATGAGAATTTTTAAAAGAAACCCTTTCTTATTTATTTGTTTCCACTGTACTGGTATCTCCATTTACCTTTCCTATTTAAGCTTAATAGTGGTAGGACGCCTAATTTGAATTGCACTATAAGAATCTTAAATAGTAACTACTTTGATTAAAGCTATTAAAGTTTTTTATTAAGTTTTAATTTTGCTTCTTTGTATATTATGCTTGCCAAAATCCAGTTGCCAAGTGAGTTGGTTTAGAAAGCTTTTTCTCTTCTTTGGGAATGGCGGGGTGAAGGGAGTGTTATCAATGCAGTGATATATAGTGGCTCAGAAGTGTGAGCTGGAGAAGTGAAGGTTGCCATCTCTCAGACCTAAAGGATTTCAAAGGCTGTAATCTTACAGAAACTCTTTTAATTTCATTCCACCTATCTTGTTTTCATGCTGACCCATGAAAATTGACACTAGACAGTGGTATGCCAGCATTTCTTAAAGGAAAATAAGTTTATTACTAGAGCTTTGACAACTTTGAAAAAAGCCATGGAAGCAAACTTTATTTCTCCCTTTCAGTCAGGAAAAAGTTTCCCAGGTTTGTGATCTAATTTAAAGTGAAGAAAGATCTGTGCAATGCAGAATGCACCAAAAGGTGGCTGGACCTAAGGCATTCATTGCCCTGTATTGGGCTACTTCATGTTCTGGCCAGTAGAAGTATGTTACATTTATATTATCTGTGCTTTTCCCCTGCCTGTTGTAGTCCCTTTCTTAGGCTTACCTACTCAAAGTAAAACAAGCAAGCAGTATGATGACAAGTAGATGGTATTGTAGAGTTGGGCTGGTTTTGGTAGCTTACTAATGTTTAAGTGAGAGAATGTAAACCAGCCCATGACTGGAGCTGTTTGAAATGAAACAGCCTCACCCTCCGCTTCTCCCCCATGCCAGTTCCAGTTCATTGCCTTGCACTGTGCCCTCCCCATGTCAGACTTTCTTTACTTCTCTTATGTCATTTTTTGGGAAAAGAGTCTCTAACCTGGCAGGTAGAAAATAAGGTCAGATGGAAGAATACAGCAACAGTTTTCTACCACACCCATACATCACTCCTCCTCTTTTGGGGCTCTCACCTTTTCTTCACTGTTTCTTGTGTATGTTACTGCAAAGACATTAGGGAAGACCCTCAAACTAGATGTACTGTTGAGGCTTTATGCTGGCTAGGGTGCAGCTTATTCTGGATGGAAGACAACATGGGCTGCGCTGTTGTCACCAAGCTGCCATGCAAATCCATAGTAAAGGTTTGCTAGAACTGGTGCTGCTAGCAAAGTACAGAAATTTCCAATAGAAATAAGTTCACAGGCCTCTATCGTGAAGGCAGTTGGGCATACTGAACTGAGGGATGGATTTTGCCATGTGTGGAATGCAAGACTTTTCTAGCCACTTACCATGTTGCAAGGTGACAAGCAGTCCTCATATTGCTGAATGCCCTCACTTTATCCGTGCCACCTGCAGTAACAGAAGGTGCTTAGGAGCACTGTGCACTGCAGAGGATCCAGTCTGTCATCTGTTCTGGTGTTTTCAGAAATAAAATATCACCATTGAGAGTCTCTGAAAGCCTCTAGTTTTTAATGATCTATCTGTACCTTTCCATTGTGTTCTGCTGGAAAAGACATGTAATTTATTTTAAAAGATCTGGGGTGTTCAGCAAGCTCAGTTTGCACATTTCTTGTGACATAGCATTCCCAGGAAGGGCAACTTCTTAGCATGGCAGTGCAGCATGGCAGAACAATGCACCTTTTTTTCTTTGCCCCTCTTTCTCCCAAGGAATACAAGTCTTCCAGAGAGGAGAGCATCCCTCATTATATAAAAAATGTGTGTGTCTGGTTGTATGTATCATATAGGTGGGAAATACAAACTTTAGCAAAAATGAGCCATTCTAGACCTGGGTGCTGTGAGTCTGATGACAAAATTGATTGTCCTCATAGCTGAAAATGCATGAAGAAAACAAGTGTTTTAAGGGGAAAATGACAGTGTTCAATTTTATCCGTAGAGAAATTGCTGCTTTAACTCTTTTGGGTCAGAAGATGACTTGTGAGGTGTGAGAAAAATGCTTTTATGCAGTGGAGCCCTACTCACTAGCACAAGCCTGTTAGTGCTGCTGCAATAGAAGTAATAATAAAATCCTCTTTGTCTCATGTTGGCATCAAAAAATTCTTACAGGGAGAAACAAAACAAAACAAAACAAAAACCCCAACAGTCCAACATGTCAAACCCTCACTATGTTCACATGTAAAAATCCTCTGAGAGAAATATTGTGTATCGTTACTGTAGATAGAGTACGTCTACTCAAGAACAAAGAGGGCTTAAGAAGAAGACATAGTGAATATATAATAACTCTGAATAAATATGGTAAGTCCTCTCTTGTGTCTTTGCAAGTGCCTTTCAAGAAGTGAATAATAGTAAAGCTCTCCAAGTCACTTAGGATCTGAGCCTGCAAATATCTACTCATATGAGTACTTCTTACTCATGTAAGTAGTCCATTGAAGTCTGTAAACCTGCTCGTGTGAGTAAGGCTAAACAAGTTCAGGGTCTAAAACACTATGGGGACGACAAAAGCATATACAAGTACAGCCCTAAGACTCTTCAGACATGGAGCAGCAAAAGATTTATCTGAGGCTTCCGATGTAAAGCCTTGTAAATTAGTAGGAAGATCTAAAAAATCAGGCCGCCGCTGCATTTGGAAGCAATGGAGCTCTCTTAATATGGGGATATAGGGGTAATGTGATGGAAAGACTTAGATGCAACATGTAGTCTAGCAGTTGTATTCTGTATTCCTCTCAATAGAGCAGTAGCTGGAAGTCTAGCAAGCAAATAATTATAGTAACCAAGTCACGATGAAACAAAGGAAGAGGCTATTATTCCAGCAACTGGCCAATGGAACAGAAGTTTAGCTGGCTGTCTTCCTGAAGGAGAGCAGGATTTACTACATAATGTGGGATATAAACTTTTGATGCATTTAAATTATTTTACAGACTTGTTTGCTTTTACTTTTTAAGTAACTTTTGACTGAAAATAAACTAGTAGTTGATTATCAATTTAGCTGATTAAATTTTGGACACCTATAAGAGGAAATCTGCTAAAAGTCAGGGTTTGCTTGTCTTCTACACTTGCCAATATAATAATGATCTATGATGAAATCTTTTTCCCTGTGCTCAGACTGATGAAGCAAGGAATATAGTTCTTCCCATTCTAAAGCTAAAAGTGCAGAAATAGCAAAATCTTCTCTCATGGGCTTTTTGGGGAGGCACAGGTCTGGCTCTTTGTGATCTGGAGCTGAAAGCAAGGTGACGTGTAACCATGCGCATGTTTCAGCCGCATGGACTGCAGTCTGGATGTATGTCTCTTGCAGTAAGTGTGTCTCTACTTTCCAGTAAAAGAATTTGGCCAGTCTTGTTTCATGATTAATATGTGATGCAGCCTCAAGATATTTTGGGATAAGTAATACAGGAATCTATCCAGCTGGCCACTTTTTCCATTTTGCACCTAGGGTAGGTTTGGACATGTGACTATAGGAAGAGCACGGGTATGGGGGAGGTCCAAGAGTCCAGTTGGTAAACCTGTGTCCTAATCTTCATTTTGCAGGAAGGTAAAGTGAAGCTTAGAGAAACTAAGGCCTAATGTCATGAAAATCACTGTGAAATAAGCAGAAGATGGTATTTCGGGGATGTGTCTGCAGCAGTTTCCTAGGGTGAAACATGAAGTTTCTCTGAAAGGAGGAAGGCTATGAACATCTCCTGATGCAGATCCAGGTCTTACCTTGTGCACGACTTACGGTATCACTTATCGTTCAGGTGGACCTACCTCCTATTTACTGGGCTGCTCTTGAAGGAAGGTCTCTTAGTGTTTGAGCATAGGTGGAAATGTTGGGAAATATTACTGGTTCACTGATGTCAGTACTGTGTTCTTTTATAATTTTGTAATTTGTATAATTTTTACAAATTTTTAAGCAAGGCTGAGGGAGCCTCACCCTTTTGTTGAAAGTGCCAAACTACTGTCTTGTAGTGTTGGCTGTGCTTCAGGTCACTTTTCCCAGATCAATCAAATTGTCCTGCATTTTCTCTTCCCAAAGGCAGATTTTTATTTAATAACTTGTATGTTTCTGTGAATTGTGACTGGACTTGAAATTCCTTGATTTGTTAGGATCAAATCTTGTACCTCAAATAGTGAGGAAGCCAGACAGCAGAGGCACTTCTTGCAAAAATTAGGGGTGATAAAAATGACTGTATCCACGCTGGTCCCAGGAACCCAAAGAAGCTGGCTTGCCTGATTCATAATGTTGTAGCTTGGACCACTTGGAATGTGATTTTGCCATTTTAAAGCCAGTGGTATTCATATGAATTTAATGGAGTCACAAATGTGTCCTCTACTCTCAACTTTTCAAAGAGATTTCATCTTTGTTGTTTTATTTTTTTTCTCTGGGTGGTGGTTGGTTGCTTTTTTTTTTCCCCACAAAGAAAAATAAAACAAAACCCACCAAAACCCTGAAAACATTTAAGTGGGGAAAATAGAGATAAGAAAGCCCATGGAGAAATACTATTTCTAAGTAACGTACTTTTTTCAATGACAGCTTAGTATTTTTGTTAAACGGCACCACTTTCAGCTTTCAAAAAGGTTTAGCCAACAGTGCTCTCACTGCTTTCGACAAGGCAAGCCTTGCCCACCCGTTATAACCTTTAGGTCATTTCAATCATGTTATTTCTCCCATAATGCCAGAAGTAATGGAGTAGGCAGGAAGTGAAAGTAGAAGTTATACAGCACTGCTCTCCTGCCTTTTGTTTGCTTGTCTATAACTACCTTAAACTACTTCCTTCTCATCATTATAACAATGGGATGAAATGGTTCTTTATAAATGGCCATGAAGTAAAGGCAGGCTGCAAAGGCTTCTGTAACCTATTATTATGACCTTTCTCTCATCAGTAATTGTTTAGCAATTTGTACCTGAAAAATCCAAGCTGTCTGTAATGTGCCACACAAGGTGTGGTGAAAGGGCTTTGGAGACAGCTAGAATAATTATTAAATACCAATGTGGTATGAGGCAGCAAGTCTAAGCAACTTGAAAAAGCATCAAAAGATTGAATAATGAACTTATCTTCAAATGCATTAGGTCGTTGCTTGTTCTGGTGAAATAAATGCTTGTAATTTAATACAGAGATTGCCGATGCTGTGCCTAGATTCACTTCATTATGGAAAAAAAAAAAAACCAAACCAGACCTGCTGTAATTCTACCGTATCTATAGGCAGAAAACAGATTCTGTAAAAATCTTGGTGTCTCACAGAAGTAGCAGGAGAAGAGAGTCCTGAAATACCCTTATACTTTACTTATAAGCTGCTGGGTCTGTTGTAAGCACCATTTCAATGTCAGAGCCCACCTATTTGTTTAGATTAAATTGATAAGCAGCCTGACCTTTTCCAAGCTCCTTCAACTGTTCTCTGGGGCAGAAGCTTTATGGGTATTTTTCACTAACTTTTGAACATGGTAGCTAATACGGTTGTCCTTGTGACTAGTGATGATTCAGAGCCAGACACAGTAGGCATGGATAAGTGTGACGCAAGACAAAGTTAGTAAGTGTTTGTGGGCTGTGAATGCTGCTGTGTCTCCAGTTAGCATAGTGATTGCAGGGTCTTTTGCTTATGTTTTGGAATTGAAAAGTAAGACTTCTGAAGTGTCCCGTATTTGCCTTGAGCTGGATCATTTGAGGTGTTTTGTCCTTGTCTTAAGCCTGACCACCCACTATTTTGTGTGGTTTGTCTTTTGCTGGCCCTTTTCCTGAACCTGTTAGTGTTTGCCCGACGAATGCCAAAGCTTTCATTCTTCCTTCCCTGAATGGCTTCAAATTTGCATGTCATGCAAACAGCCCAGCTGCTAGTCACACTCACGGTAAAGGCTAACACACTATTTATACACACCACTTTTTGGTGCAACTTGCTCCTTGGTTATGTGGAGAAAACAATTTTGTTTGACTTTATTTTTCACACTCTTATTTATTTTTTTTTTAATTCTTCTTAAAATATTTTGACAGATTTTACTAGCTTTGTGGCTTTGGCAACAGCTGATGTTGGCTTATCTCTTTAGTTAGGCTTTTTTCATTATGATTTTGAACACTTTAAGTCTGGACGGTTAACAAGGGACATCAGCAGCAAAGAAAAAGCCATGAAGATGGGAAGAGTAAGTGGCTGCAAAGCAGGCAATCGTGCAGTAAATCGACTTGTGTGCCCTCTCCTGGCTGGCAGTAGCCAGCTCAGGCCGGCACGCCATGCTCCTTCTGCCGCTGACTGCTCTAGCAGGTCAAGTAGCAAGAGATAATGTAGGGATTTATGCAGCAAACAAGACTAGGCTCTTCCTCCGTAACCTCAGCTATTGTCACTGCATGTTCCTTAGTAATGCTACAGGCTTCCTGCCCTCTGGGCACATCTTTTCCAATCTGCTTCCTTTGGCTCTGGCCCTCTAAATTTGGCAGGAAGCTGCTAGGGCTGCTAATGGGATGGACTGGTCCGCCTCAGCATTAGGCTGTGGGTTAATGAGATCATGCCTCCACGTGGGTGCGGACATCTGCCTTTCAGAGCAGAGCTGCACCTTTGTGGTTGATTGTGAAGCTCTGAGAAAGGAGGTTCTGGTATCCAGCTTACCTCTCCTTTCACTGCAGTTTGCTCAGTAGCGGACTTGCAACCTGCTTCATTCCCAGGGCTGAAGAACTTCATTCTAGCCCTCGTGCGGCTTTTCCAGCATGCTTTCTCTTCTTTCTCTGGGATGAAAAGTCTTACAGGCCTTGTTCAAATCCTGACTACAGCGTGGTCATGTGCATCAGCAAAAGGGCTGTCACTGTGTTTTATTATTTGTATTATGGTGACAATCAGGTCTCAGAGTTCTGGGTATAGCAGAAACAGAAGAAGAAGGTTGATACTTGCTTCAAAGCTCAATGCTGTCATAGCTGGCTGAGCAGGTTTGTCTGCAGTTAACTTGCCTTAATTAATGTATGATTGCAGAGTGTCAAGGAATCAGCCTGTGTGTTTTGCTGTATCCTGAGAAAGAAGGGATGGCTTCACAACTGCACTTGTTTGGCATTATGAGATGTCAAGGGTAGTATTCAAATCTAGCAGTGGTCCTTTGGGCATGCAGAGTGTGCACTGATGTTAACTGTGCTCTGGACCTTGAGATGAGATGCCAGACCTGCTGTTACGAGGTTCTTAGGTAAGGTTCTTAGGTAAGGACTTAGTGGCCTTAATACTCTAGGGATGGCTGCATTTTGCTATCACAGCATGTCTTTAATTCTTCGGAGTAAAAAATGCTGTATCTTTGTAAACTAGCATATTATGTGTTATTTAACCTAGTCTGCCCAAAGTTGCATTACACTTGGCAAGAGAGAAACTAGATAAATGTGTAAGCTGAGCAGATAGATGTATGAGTAGAACAAAGCAAATGTCTCTCAGTACTTTATTTATCAACTTTTTACATGGATTTCTTTCTGCTTTCACATCCAAAAGGAATGATGATGGAGAAGGATTTTCTTAACTGCTGCTACTGAGAAACTGAGGCCCTAATCCTACAAATATTTATTTCTGGGTTTACCTTTCAAATTAAGAATGTTCATTAATTTTGGCAGGATCAGAGGACAATTTCTCTTTTAAGTGAGTCCACTAAACCACTTTGCAGTAAGATAGCACTCCTGCACAGATGCAGTAAGAGCTGTCCTTTTAACATGGCTGCTGTTTGACCTGCTTTAACTTGTTCCCAATGAATAAGAAAGTGGTGGAAAAGCTAAAAAAAAAAAAAAAAAAGTTGTAAATTTGTGTAGGAATTTTGGTGAATTCATTGAAATACAGTGGAAAGCTTAGTTTTTGAGTTAGGCATTATGAATATCAAATTAAGCTGTCAGCATGTGAAGTGATACAGAGGAAGATGTGTACAAGTACAAGCACACTCACATGAACACACACATGCATCTCTTTCCTCTGTGTGCTGACTGGTAAGTCTTAACAGCAGAACTAGAGGCTGGGAATTACATTTCAGTAATTCTTTTCTAGTTATGTCAGATTTCTAGCATGCTATTAGAGACATATGTGTCATCCTCACCATCACCCAACATATCATTGCTGTTTCAAACTGTTACCAGAGCTGTTGACACAGAATATTGTGTCTGTCGACAGCTCCAATTAGTTGGCGTGTCTGACTACTGACAGCACAGTCTACTTTTGTTTATGAAGACGGTGTGAGCTGTATCTCACTCGCACAACCTCCAGTGGCAGACAGATGGATAGAACTATATAATCATCAACGGAAGCGGGTGATATTCTGTCTTCACAAATCATCATGTGGAGCAGAACCAACGGCCTTTTGTCTGCTTTCAGAAATGACTGCAAGATCCCTCCCATCTGTCAAGTTATGAGGATGAATATGTATAAAATACATCAGATATATATGAGGGGCTTGTATTGTGGTTTTTGTTTTTTTTTTTGGGTTTTTTTTTTTTTTTTTTGTTTTGTTTTGTTTGTTTGATTGAGGGTGAGGGGGAAGGGGGAAAAACTGCTTCTTAATTTTCACCAGATGTTAGCTATGAAACATGGAACAGTAGAGGGAGAAACACAATCATTTTCTCTAAAATTGAACTTTCTTGAGTTTTGGTCAATCAATCAACCCTATTGATTTCCTAAGGTTGTACGATCACAACTGAGCACAGAATTTAGTCTAATGCACCCTTCACATATATTTAATCCTTTCTATTGTGTGATTATAAAATCTTAGCAGCTGCCAAACCAGGGATGTTCTGCTTTTTATTTAATAGCAGTCACAAATACAAACTGTTTTAAAATATACAGTTCCAAGTTGCTGAATGTTTCCTCAAACACAGTGTACTGAGTTCAGAGAGTGTTTGTTCTGAGAACAGACACCCCTCCCCAAGTAGGTAAGTGGTATAGATTTGGGTCATTCATTCAAGCAACATACTGTTTAGTAGTCCTTAAAACTAAAATTTAATATGACATTTTTCTGAAGAACAGTAAGATTATTTAATATACACTGATTATTATTTTTTTAAGAAATAAGGTTTTCTTTTCCTTAACATATCAGAATACCATGATTTTCAATAGAACGTTTTTTATAGCCAGCAAATTCTTATAAAGCAGACAAATGTAATTGGGAAGTAAAGGGGAAATCAGAATATGAATTGTATTTATGCTATTTCTCTGCCTAGATTTCCTGCTGTCTACTGTATAATATTTTCCAGCTTTCTTCTGTTGTAACATATGTTATAAAATTTAAATATTGATCCTGACTGCTAAAAGTTAATTAGTGTTTATTACTTCCTGAAATGGAAGCAAGATTTGAGTTTTATCCAGTAATTAAGGAATACAGATTCACTTATTATTTGCTGTATTTCGTATTTCATGCAGCAAATGAGTAAGTGCCGTTTCCTTACCCTTGTGAGAAATAAATTCTGATCTTGGAAGAATGTCCTAACTTTCCCTTGCAAAGTCAGCAGAATCTAGTGTATAAAATGTAAGCATATACTTAAAGCATCAGAGAAGAGCACTGGTTGATAGCATTTTTAGTTTTGTATTTTACTTCAGGATCACATTCCTGCTGAGACAATTGGAACAAAACCAGTGATGTCCAGGATAGTGCTGATGATACTTCCCCCCCCCCCCCTTTTTTTTTTTTACAGAGCAGAGATACTGCTCTGTATCTTCTGTAAAACTAGTAAACCAATGAGTAAAAATTTAGTGGAAAGATGCAACTGCCTACCAGATTCTGTGTGTTTTCAGAGTAATCTATACTGGAGTCTGAAGGAAAACCTAAAAGTTTCATCCTGACTGATTTCACATCCCTGTTAATTCCATAGGCCTTTTCTCCATTACTGAAAAGAACTGAAAACTGGTGAGGAATGTTACTGCTCTGGATTCAGGCCAGTTCCCACTGTGTAAAATGCAATAATTATTACAGCTAAATCTGTAATATAAAAGTGCTGTATTTTATTCAGAATTTAGCAATCAATTTTCCACTGGTGTGTGCTTTTTTTTTTTTTTTAATCCTCAAGCAGTTGGGCTGTATGCGGCAAAATACTTTTGACATGGAAGTTTTTAAAAATTGAATTTAAAATTTACATGACTGTAGTTGCACTCTAGTATTTTCAGTTGTAGGTGAGCAATGATATCATGAGATCATGGTGCACACTCTGAAGCTCAGCTGAAAACTTGAAAATTCCTGAGCACAATATAAACATATTAAAAGACATTTGCTGAGTAAACATATTAAAAGACATTTGCTGAGTGTGCATGAAGTCCAAGAAAATTCATTGTGAGCTAATCTAAGAACAAAGGAGCAGCTAAGTTAGGTAAATAAATAATTAATTTTTGATTATTCACTCAACTGTACTAATTACTGTGACCCAGTTCTTAATCAGTCAGAGATCCAGTGAAAAACTTTGTGGGTTAGAACGAGAGAAACGGAGGCTGTTGACTAACCTCTTGAGAGTCACTGAGCATGTGTGATTAAGAAAGCAACTACTGTGTACCCCAGGTTGTGAAGTGTGACAGTAAGCAGAGGACTTGCACTTGCTTTGCTTCTGCCATGAATCATTGAACCTTTTTGTTTCAGGGCTGTATGGGGGACAAAATTGTTAGGAGCAATGATGGGCTGGAGTAGCATGCCGTGTGTGTATCCACTGGCTCTGTGACTTCATGGGCACAGAGCTGCTGCAGAGCAAAAGTGGTTTAATGGGAAAGTTATTTACTACTGCAGCACCTGCAAACTCTCCCCTCTTTCCCTGGCTTGCATAGCAGCAACAAGGCACATCTGATTTCAGAGTTAGCTCCTTCTTGGGATACAGATGTTGGAGAGCTTCATGGGTAGCCTTAGTGAGGTCTCAAAGGCTTTTTTCTCATATCATGTTCACAAGAATATCACTAGGAGAGCTGGCCAGTCTTTTAGGACACTTTTCTCATCTCCAAACACAATTTCTTTTCCCATAACATGTCTATCTTGTCCATCGTGCCATATTATTAAGGTCGTGGGATTGCCAGCACCAATGCTAGTTTTATATTTGTTCCAGTATGTTGTTTTCTGGTTATTTAAAGATTTTTTATTTTTAAATGCTGTCATATTAGGCTCAGAGAAATCAGTGATGCCTCTGTTGACTTAAATAGGAATAATATTACTTAAATAGTGGTTATTATTTGTGCTCTTGAACTGAGCTGGTGTTTGACTGGTAGCTGAGGAACTCATCACCACATGGGCAGCCATTGCACAGAGGAGACATACAGTCAGATATAGCCCCTTTTGCCAAAGAGAATAGGCAAACCAGACAGAAGAATGTTTTTCATCCCTGTTTTACATACAGTAATTGAAGCGCTCAAGATTGGGTTACTTATGCAAGTATGAAAGAAGTTCGTACCTCTTGTGTTCCTGTATGTGCCCTAACCACAAGTCATCCTTCAGGCAAATTTGCCTGTCACTCTGGTAGTTAAATGAGATTTTCTCCTGTGGCAACTTCTGCAAGTTTAAACTTGTTCTGAGTACATTTCAGAAAGGACAAGTCGTTGCAGATCTGTACTTAAAGTAGGGGCTACACGGGACCACCAGCTCCTGGAGTATGCTTCATCAAAATAGCATGAGTGTTTCCCTTATTTAGACCAGTATGATTGCACTGTGGAAATATATATTATAGAAGCAAATTCTGCATCCCATGAACGGTGTGTTTTAAGAAAATTCTTTGATTTGAATAGAGTTTAAATTAAAAACAGAATTTTACTTCAACTTTTAAAAATGTGAAATCCTGGCAGCTGTCGTTGGCTTGAAAACAGCGGAGTTTCACCAAGGAAGAGTTATTGCTCATCTCTAATGAAGACATCCCTTGTATTTAGGTAAATAAAAAGGAACATCCCAATTTTGTAGGAGGAAACAGATATGTTTTAAAATGTTGCTTGCAAGATTCTGCAGGTTCAGAGGACTAAACTCAGTTTTAAGTGAGTTAAAAGTCAGTTCCCTGCTGAGATGTCCGGGCTGTGCCACTGCTTATTGGTAGTGCTCTATTAGCAAGTGGGTGTTTTCTCTTATTTGCCTGTCTTGCTGTGTTGCCAGGTGCTAATCCTGTGACCTGCCTTAATTCTCAGAGTTCTTTTCCTATTTTTCATTGCAGGATAACAAGTATCTTGACTGTAATCTATTAATTGAATTGAATAAACTTGTTTCCCTAGCAGTGAGAGCATATTGTTTGCACACAGTGTCATCCCAGGCCCTCCAGCTATCGAAAGATTGCCAGATATGTTTATTAAACCCCCTGAGCTTGGAAAGAACACAGAAAACTGTCATCTAGAGCAATACGAAAGTGCCTATCTCAGCTGGGGATCTGGCTGTTATGAATAAAGGAAGAGTTTGTGGTAGAGTTTTGAGATGTAAAGAGAAAAAGCTTCCCTATGGTGCAAATGTGCTGAAACCCTCAGGCAAGAAAAAAAAATTGAATTGTTGCTGGCAGTACAATGTAATTATTGAGTTAGCTTACAGCAAGGCCTGCAAGCTTCTGAGGTAAAGGACTGATGAATTTGTTTTTCCTTTTCCTCTCCCAACCCCTGGACAATTAAAATTTTGAATTGTAACATTTTCTTTTTCTCCCTCTTACTAGTATTTGAACTACAAATATCTACCAAATTCCCAATGGTTTTGTGAAATGATAGGTTTCAAAGTTCCCATTTTGCGTCTGCTTCCTTTTCCTCTTCTGTTGTGAAACACAACCTAATAATGAAAGAAAAGATGGAAGGAATAGTAAAACCTAATTACAGAAGTAAACTATTCTTTATTGCAACTGTAATCACAGACCTGCAATTCTATTTTGTTGTATTACGTCCTCGCTTTATTAAGCTTTTAGCCATTGATGTCAGGATTTCACTTACATGCAACAGAACCTGAAGAATCTAGATTAGAATTGTCTCTGTGAAGGACGTTTCTTTCTGTTGACCTGGAATCTCACACACCTGAGCGTGTATTAGATTAAAATGTCTACATCACCAATTGCTAAATTTTTTTTTTTATTGTCATTTCACTTAGCAGCTGATAATTTCCTGCAAACTAACCATACAAATTCAAATTGTATTATTAAAAAGGAAGAGAATTAATTTCTGTTGGTCGGATGATTCTGCTTGAGTTTGTGATATTTCTTTGGGAGCTTCTTTTGGTCTAGCTTCTTTTTCGCAATCTCCACTAATCATTAGAAAGTTCTTGCTGGCCATATTGGAAAAGAGACTTCTGCTTCATATTAATTCAACTTACACCCTTTGCTGCTCATATGCAATTTTAGTGCTAAAATAATATTTTAATTGACTATTATCTTTATTGATTAATAAATAGTCTTATAGATATTGATTTTGGCAGCCTGCACTTCACAGAGAGTATACTGGAGTATACATTCTTAATATTTAACGGTGAAAAGACATGGAAAATGTGTTGTATAGTAGATAACAAGTGGTGAGGCAGAGCTCACTCAAGGGCTGATACTTATCTCTGTTTCCCATAAATTGCCAAAACAATGGGGATCTTTCCATTGTCTTTGGTGAGCTGTGGCTTGGGTCCCATGGGTTTATATCCAAAATATTCTGTTGTCATTGATTATTTATGCTGTTGTCATGCCTTAAGGCACAAGTCAGCGTCTCTGAATCCTGTTGTGCTAGAGCATTATTGAAGCATGCAGGTAGTGCTGTCCTTAAAGCTCTTTCAATCTAAAGCGAATAGCTGTTTCATAAATCAGTCCTTTTCTAGAAACATTCATTTGATTCACATGACACATGGGAGTGGCCTGCTTGTGTTTTTGGCTGCTCTTGCAAGTAAACCAAAACTAGATAAAGTTGTGGTTTTTATTTCTCAAGCTTAAGGAAGTACTTTACATTTACAGGCACATACTCCTTAACCTTCTGTTTCAGTGTCATCAGGCTTCCCTTGCTTTTCAAAGGGGAATGCAATTAATGTGAAATTGCATTTGTATTTGCCCTGATCTGTGAGGTTTCTGTAAAAAACTTTTGGTTTTACTTGACCATTTTCCAATGGGGTGTATTAAAATGCTCCTGTGGTCCATTCTCTTCCTTGCATGTTTTAGCAGAAGTGACCTGATTTCTTCAGATTATAAATTGATAACTTGAAGAGTTGTGAGCTTTTAAGAATAAGTTTTTCACTGCTAACCGTGTAGATGGGGGGAGAGGAAAAGAGATTCGGAAGTGTTTGGTTTGATTATGGACTGAGGAACATGGCTTTAGTCATGTTTGGTCATACAGAACCTACCTTACACTGGACTTTAGCAGGGCAAGAAGTTCAGTTGCACAGTCTTGCATACTGAAGGGAATATATCCAACACTCACTATCAACAGATGCAAAATCCTTATGTAGGAGGAAAACTACTGAAAAATGTTGTAGGCACAGTGTTCCTCACCTTTGCTCTATTTGTGGTGTTTCTTGAACATGGATTCTGGGGCATGCATACTGCTGGCTACCAGGAGACATAAATGGGAACAAATCACCATTTTGGCAAGAAACTTGGCTAATAAACTGTTTAATAGTATTGCTTGCCAGACAGGAGCTGTGTAGAGGTCTTAGGGGGGAACATGCACGGCCATGTTATCCTTTTCAACATATACTGCTATGAATATGTTATCTTGGAGCTAAAGCTAGTTAGTTCCACTTGCAATCTGTTTGCTGGAGTTTCTCCAGTTTGGAAAATCCCATCAGTCATGTTCTTTTCTGCTAGTAAGTACCTGCATTGTCATAATTAAGATGACACATTCTGTAACTATCCTCCAAGAAAGTGGATACTCAGCTAGGAGATCCAGATTTTGTTCTCAGCTGGACTGCTGACCTGATGTTGAATGCTAAACAAATACCTATAACTTTGTGCATCATGGTGGGTTTGTTTTTTTTTTTTTTCCCCCATGCCTTCTGTGACCTCTGCTTAGATTTATGCAGTTTGCAGGAGGAAAAGTCTCTTATTAAACATCAGCTTTACAGTACCATATGCATTTTCTCTACAAACTTGAGCACCTGCTCCTGGTGGCATTCAAGGCCAGGTTGGACAGAGCCTTGGGTGACATGGTTTAGTGTGAGGTGTCCCTACCCATGGCAGGGGGGTTGGAACTAGATGATCTTAAGGTCTTTTCCAACCCTAGCTATTCCACTCTATTCTATTCTATTCATTCCAGAAATTACAGTAGTTCTGCTTCACAAAGTTTTTCAGTTTTACTTTTAGATCTTGGAAAATGAAAAACACCGCAGTTTGTCTTTGTTAAAGATACCTGAATGATACCTGCAAAATATTCAAATATTGTAGGTGAAAAGATTGCATACTGTTCTTTAAAATACACGGTTTTTCTTACAAAAATCCCTACACTATTTTAGGGTGATTGAGTTTGGTTTTGTTTATTTCTTTGAGTTTTGGTTTTGTTTTTTTTTTTTTTTTATTATAATATGCTTATCTTGGGTCAGAGAGGAAGCAGCCCCAGATTTTGTTTACAGTAGATTGTTATGTATAAAACAAATGAGCTTGGATGACTTTATAGTAAAGTCATTTTTTTCTCAGGTCGTTTACCCAGAATGACACTCTGTGTTCCCTATTACCCCTTTACAAAATATTCAGTTGTTATGATATTGTATATATGCATTAACAAATAAAGGAATGCATCCACAACAATTATGTTCTTCTTCTGCTTGATTTAGTTGTCAGCATGCATTCATGATGCTGTAAAGTATCTCCTTCACAGCCTTGTCAGGCATACCTTTTTCTCCCCATAATGTCAACTTAGTACAGCAGGCAGGCCAGGTGAGCTTGGCTCACTTTCAGGTTTTGTCTGTCTCTTTATCTGAAATTTTTAAAGGGGGATGTCAGAAGAGGTAATTGCCATAAATTACACACTGTCTGTTGTAAATTGTGAGGAGAACATAATTGAAAATTGAGCTGAGAGGCACTTCCTGGATTCAAGCCGTGCAAGAGCCAGAGGACAGCCTTAGCAATTTGTGGTGGGCCTGCAAAGTAATTTTTTCCACCCCTCTCTCCAAAAGTGTAATTGATTCTGGTGCTGTATGATTAGACTCATGTGTCAAGGGTTAGCCTGAGGGTCCTGGAGAGGGTTATGGAGATGATTCTGTGGGGCTCACACAAATAATTGACTTGTTTCACGTGAGTTCTGTGTGAGGGGAACACCTGCTTTTTCTGACAGGAGAAGTGGAGCTTGACTGCTTGTGCAGAGATGTTGCTGCTCAGAAAGGGACATTGTTCAAGGTTCCTTGGCATTGTGTTTGTTTGTGTGAGCCCTGGTATATTTGTACCTCTCTCTGGCATTGCTGGGGTGGAAATAAGTATTAGGGTTGGGGGAAGGAAAATAGTTAATTTTTTTCTTTCAGCCACCCACTTTTCCCTCCTCTTTGCCTCCTAGCTAAATAAAAATGTGAAATGCTAACGAACAAATCAACTTAAGTAGATATTATTATTCATAGCAGAGACTCCTACCTAGAAGACTTAAGTGACAGGAATCTCTACCAGGAGAGGACTAAGTTGAAATTTTCTTTGGTCACTAGAACCCTGCTGATGTTGACTGAGGTCAGCATCCTTCCCATGCAGTCCAGGGTGGCACCAACTGGCAACAGCTTTTGGACTTGAAGGCTGTGTTGAGAGGGATTGAATGTAGGTAGCAACCTGGGCAGAGCACTGATCCATCCAGAATTCACTAGAAAACTCAACTGCTTTTTCGTTATTTTTCTGAATAAATCTAGCCCGTGTCCAAGTAATAAATTTGAAAGTTTAGCCCCATTTCATAGCAACACATCAATTTTACATACATTTAGACTTTTAAGTCCATTTGTATTTTTTGAAATCTGTGCTTATATACGGTAACAAGGCAGAACGACTAAATCAGTGAAAAACAAAACAACCTGCTATGAGAGAACACTAATTGTCATACTGCATAAAAGACCTGTGATAAAATGCATTTAATACAGCCTCTCAACAGCTGGAATTACTCAAATCTGAGAGTGCTTCTTTCATACTCACGGCTCGTGAAAATTAATGTGTGTGTATGTGCGTGCACATACACATGCATATTTGCTTATAGACAGTGGCTTTCAGCCTTTAGCTCTAAGGAGATTTAAATAAACATTTTCATTGCTATGGGCAAATAGCCTCTAAGCCTCTGAATCCAATTCATGTTTTGAGTACTTCTCACCCCATTGTAACGTTTATACTGCTACACCAGCCTTTTGTAGTTATTCTTTGATGGTATTTTCCAAGAGGGGTGACCTTTTTGCAGAAAGCTTGGTAACTCCTGGATAGAAAATAAGCAGTAGCAAGCGAGCAGCCATTTACATCTGGCGTCGCTGTCCCCACATTCCTGGGTTGGTCTTTACAGTATGGTCTCTCATAGAATTTCCATGGAAGCTGGCTTGGGAGAAGACAGAAGGAGGGAGGTAAGGCTCAGCATGAAAACCTGCGGTTTTGGACCTGCATATTTCTACTCCTTTCCTTCATTTCTTGCAGAACTACAATTTGAGAGATATAATGTCTCACAGGCAATCAGGATCACCAGGAAATTTGTGTATTAGGCCCTTATGTAAATCATTTAATGAGCTACTTTGCATATTTAGAAACAGTTTATTTAAAACATTCCATTCAATAGCAAAGTTCAGTTTATGATGGAAAAGGGCCAGCCCTACTTAGGCTGCTTTTTCAAATTGACAGGCAGGCTCTGCTATGCTAACCTGTCAGTAGGTACACTGAATTAGTGAAGATGAAGGGATTTTTAGGTAGCTATAGTTTCTGGTGGTTCTCAAGCACCTTGGTGGCTACTGCAAGGATGCAAGAAGTGGTGTTGCTGGGTTATATTATAGACCTGCTAAAATGATTGCCTTGGCTGAAAAGTGCTAGGGGTGTATTTGTGGGAGAACTGAGGAACTGAATAAAAAAAAAAAAAAAAAAAAAGAGAAACAGCATTTTTAACGACAATTTTTTTTTTTTTTTTTTTTTTTTTTTTTTTTTTTAGTTGGATTGTTTTTTTCAATTCTGGCCTTTACATCCAACTTTAACAAAAAGTATCTTGCACATACTTTGGTGGCTTTATGTGAGCTGTTGAAAAAAAGGGCATGGCCTTGACCAGCAGTAGTATGAATGGAGTTCCATGCTTGTCAGGCCTGAAGATACTGGTATTTTTTCATCCTTTTCTGTTTAATGTTTTTTTGCAGTTGCGGGATTTTGTCATGAATTAGAATATAGCCCTCCAGGACAAATACCAATATGTTAGCACAGGACTATGTCCTTGGAGAATTGTTGAGGTGTGAATCGGAGAAAACTCCAGGAACTCGCCAACAAAGTTTTAAATTGACAAGCAGGTATTCTTTATTGGGGCTCCAGGAGACACAGGAGATAGCTCCTCCAAGTGTGTCTCTCCCAAGCATCAACCAGGCTGTGATTATATTGTCCTTAAACATACATATTGATTAGATTACATACATTACATCATACTTTTTAGAGAATGCCTCCTGTATGCATACACAAATGTGGTAGTGGGCTTTCGGATCCCTGGTGGTTATTTCTTCATCACTTTGCTTTAGGATCGTTGTCATATCAGTAACCACCAGGTGGTTCTGGCAAAACTTATCTTGGTAATTTCCTTTTCTCTGTAGTGGCTAACAAAGCCTAACGTTCTTGAGGTTACAACCCTATTCTTCAATCAACCCCATTCTTCAATCCCCACTTCTCTTGTCCTGTTGCAAATTCTTTTGCAACTGAGTTATTTCATTTTTATTTAAAGCTTCCTAAGTATTTCCCTGTTTTTACTTGATGCTTTATTTTGTTTCTCTTCCATTCGTCATAGTTCATCATGGTTTGTTTGCAACACCAAAAGGAGCGTTGGACTGTTATACATGTAATTACAACCATTCCTATTATTACAGATACAGTAAAAACCAACTGTCTCAACTAGGAGAGATTGGGTACCTATGATGTTAATTTTTCCCAAATTTCCTCAAATCCCCATGAGGTGTTGTCCTGCGCCACCTCATGAAATATTTTAACTTGTTTCCATATTTCCTTTGATCAGTAGTAATTCTTCCACTTTGATCTATATAGGAACGACAGCTATCATTGATTACAGAACAAACTCCTTGGGATGCTAACAGTGTATCTAATGCCACTCGATTTTGGAGCACTACTTTGGACAGGCTGGTTATTTCTTCTTGTAATGCTGGAATAGCATCAGCAGTTTGATTTTCCATTTCCTCGATTGCAGCTGAGATATTTACAATCACTTTTCCTAATTCAATAACACCTAGAGATGGAATAAGCCATCTAACAAAGCTATGGAAAGCAGTGTTTCATTCTGCTATGGGATTATATCCTCATTTGATTCTTTTAAGAGAACTTTGAACCCAGGTTCCAGAGGGATGAATGTCACTTACTGTAAAGTTTGGAACCACTACTCCTAGTGTGCATGTCCCTTTCCAGTTAGGAGGCAAAGCCTTATAGGCATTTTCTCCACATAACCAATATCACCCTTTCCCTTCAGGAACATTCCAATAACCAGTTAAAGGTTTTTGAAGGTGAAGTTGCATTGACCAGCTGCAATATGGGTAATTTCCTACTGACATGTTGCCTTGATTAAGAGTTTTGTTAGTGGTTACACATTTAACTTCTGACATATTTGAGGCTTGTATCCTTAAAACATGTAAATTTGTATGGCTGTTGTAGGTATAAACAGGATCTCTCCAGAATCTATTCCAATTTGTCTTAAAGGGGATAGGGAGGCCAATTAAAGGAATATCCAGTCTCTCTCCTGATTTAGGTAGCTGAGTACAGATCCAACAATCACTCTTGTTTAAGACATTAGTAACATTTTGTATCAATCTCAGATATAGATTTTGATTCCATGCTTCTACAACTATTATTATACAAGTCCAAATTATGATCGATGTAGTCTCATATGTGTGGGTCCTGAAGACTCAATGCACCATACTTTTTCTCAGTTCTGATGTGTTTCTGGTTCTGGTGCCTTCTTGATTCTTGAGTAATGTATCCAAGCAGGCTGTTACTTTATCTTCACTGCTGTAAAGGTAGTCAGTAATACCTGGTATGATCCACTCCACTTCTCTTTTAGGGGATCACCTGCAAGATTCTTAATAAAAACCCCATCTCCTGGCTTAAAAGGATGAATAGGATAATCTAAACCTCTTGCTCTTGTCCCTAATATTCTCTTATTTATTTCTTCTAATTGTTTTCCCACATAGATCAGAAACTGTTGGAGATAGCCTTCTCCCACTTCATGAAGACTTTCTGCTTTAAACTGCGACTGATAAGGTCTTCTATATAAAATTTTGCATGGGCCAGCCTCTTCTTTCGACCGAGGTTTAGTTCAAATTCTTAATAGAGCCAGTGGTAAGGCTTGGTACCAATATAACCTGACATATTTTATTAATCTGTTGTTTGATCAGATGGCTCATCTTTTCTACTTGCCCATTGGCCTGAGGCCTGTATGGAACATGTAGTTGCCAATCAATTTCTGATTTTTTTTAACTTCTTGTGACAATTTTGCACTGAAGTGTGAGCCTTGGTCGGAAGAAATTGCCACTGGTACTCCAAAATAGGTATTATATCATTTAATAATGTTTTAATTACTTGTCTTGCATTATTTATTCCACAAGGGAATGTTTCTGGCAACCCTGAAAAAGTATCTGTCAATACCAACAAATACCAATAACCTCCTTTTCTAGGTAATTCAGAAAAATCTATTTGGCACTGTTGTCCCAGATAATTCACTTTTCCAATTGTCCCTACCTGATTCCTGTTTTCAGTCTTAGGGTTATTTTTCAGACATAGTTCATTGTTTTGTCACTAATTGCACTATGGTATATAAATTCCTTCCTATGATCTGTTTGTTTTAATGTTTATACAAGGCATTACTTCCCCAATGAGTTTTGTTATGTTCTTCTTGTATCAACTTCCATAATTGATTATAGGGGATCACTACTTGCCCATCAGGTATTTTTATCCAACCCTTTTCATTTTCCTGTCCTTCCAAGTCTTCAATTAGTTTCATATCTTCTTTAGAGTACCTAGGTTTATTTAGATCAATTACCAGTTTACCATCAGGAATTAAGGACATCATTTCAACTCTTTCTGTTTCTGCTGCCCGTTTAGCCTCACGATCAGCCAAATTATTTCCAATCTCTTGATCAGATTTACCTCTTTGATGTCCTTTACAATGTATAATAGCCATTTCATTGGGTAGTTGTACAACTTCTAACAATTGTAAAATTTCTGCTGCATGTTTAGTTTGTCTTCCCTGGGTATTTAAAAAGTCCTCGTTCTTCCCAAATTGCTCCATGTGCATGAACTACACCAAAGGCATATTTGGAATCAGTCCATATGTTTATCTGCTTGTCCTTTGCCAACTCCAAGGCTCTAGTCAGGGCTACTATTTCTGCCTTTTGTGCTGAGGTGTTAGAGGGTAATGGTTTAGCTTCTATTACCTTTGCAGTTGTAGTTATGGCATATCCTCCTCTTTGTTTACCATCTTTAACAAAGCTGCTGCCATCAGTGAACCAGGAATCTGCACCCTCCAGAAGCTCCTCCTTCAGATCTGGTCAGCTCGAATATACTGTCTCTATAGTGGCCAAGCAATCGTGAGTCAACGGTTCAGTAGGGGTTCACAACATTAGTGATTTCAATTTCCACATCATCCAGTTCTACTAGGATGGCTTGATACTTCAAGAAACATGATGGCAATAGCCAATGTGTACCTTTTTGTTCTAGGACTGTTGATACTGCATGTGATACTAACACGGTGATCTTTTGTCCCAGTGCAAATTTTTGGGCCTCTTGGAGGTTTAAGATAACTGCTGCCACTGCTCTCAAGCATCCAGGCCAGCCTTTATTTTGTTCATCCAGTTGTTTTGAAAAATAGGCCACTGCTCTTTTATAAGGTCCTAATCTTTGAGCCAAAACCCCCAAGGCTATTTGCTGTTTCTCATAGGAATATAGCCAGAAGTGTTTAGTTATGTCCAGGAGCCCCAAAGCTGGAGCTCGCATGAGTTCTGTCTTTAAACTTTTAAACGCTTCTTCAGCTTGATCTGTCCATTTTAGAAAGGTTGGATTTTCTTTTAGCAGCTCATATAAGGGTCTTACCAGAACACCATAATCATGGATCCAGAGTTGACACCATCCTGTCATTCCCAGAAATGTCTGGATCTCTTTAACTGTGGATGGTCACGGTGTTTGACAGATTGCTTCCTTCTGAGCTGCTCCAAGTTCTGGTTGTCTTCCTGTTATTTTGCATCCTAAATAAGATACTCAAGTTCGAATTAGTTGAGCCTTCAATTTAGATACCCAGTATCCATTTAGCCCCAGAAAATTTAACAGTTCTACAGTCCATTGAACACATTCTCTCTCAGTTTTGGTAGCAATTAACAGGTCGTCCACATACTGTAGTAAAGTCCCTGTCTGGGTGGGTGCTTCCCAGAATTCTAATTCTTGTGCCAATTGATTTCCAAAAATGGTCAGACTGTTTTTAAATCCCTGAGGTAATACCATCCAAGTGAGCTGTGTCCTTCTCCTGTTTCAGGGTTTTCCAATTCAAAAGCAAATAAATTTTGACTTTCTTTGGCCAGGGGCAGACAGAAAAACGCATCCTTTAAGTCCAGAATGGTAAACCACTCCTGGTTAGTATTCCATTTAGTCAATAAGGTGTATAGATTAGCTACTACTGGATAAATATTCTCCAAATTTTGTTGATTGCTCTGAGATCTTGAACTAATCTGTAACTTTTCCCATCGGATTTCTTTAATGGCAAGATAGCAGTGTTATATTCTTATTCACATTAAATTAATAATCCATATTTTTTTTAAATTATTTCTTTGTTTCCCTTTTGATCCGCCAATTGTAAGAGATATTGTTTAATTCTAATTGGGCAGGCCCCCCTTTTATTTCTACTTTAACAGGCAAAGCATTTTTTCGCCTTACCTGGAACTTCAGATGTCCATACTCCCAGATATATACCTGATTAAGGATTTCTTCTATTTCAGGGAGGTCCTCCTGTTTGCTTTTCTGTTGAATTAAAGATAAACTCAAAACTTCAATTAATTGATCATTTCTGACTCTTAATTCCATTTTGCCTTCTTTAAATGTTGCTTCTTGCCCTAATAAAGATTTTTGGAGAATTTCGTGTGTATAAAAATGTATGCATTCCTATTTGTTTTCCCAATTTATACTCTAAAGGTTTCAGAAATAATACTTTTTTTTTTTCTTTTTTTTTTTCTTGGTGGCCAGTAGCTCCCACATCTGTAACAAATTCTTTTCCTCTGATATAATGTCAAATAAGTTGCTCCTGTATCCACTTAAAAATTCCACTTTATTTCCTCTAGTCCCTAGTTTTAATTTAATCAGTGGATCTGCTATGGTAGATTCCCCAGGCCTCTGTCAGTCTAGTTCCAATTCAGCCACCGGAGCCACCCCATGGCACTCCCCTCAGGCAGTCTCATTTCCAACATCCAAACTCCTTACAGTATGCACACTGATCCCATCCCACAGGAGAATTCAATTTCTCACCTCTGCCTGACATTCCTCCTCCCCTCACATTAGTCCCTCCACCAGTTTCTACTTGTCCCAAAGCAGCCACCGCAGCCGTGCCTATAGCATGACTCAGCTCTTTCTTCTCTACCTGTTCCCGACTCCTGTACACTCTTTAACATTCTCAAGTCCTTCTGCTCTGTTGCCAGTGACAGCAACCTCTTCCTCCTTATCAATAACAGATGGGGCAGATGCCGAGAGTGCTCCTCTCGGAGGTACCTGTGATACATAATCCCCCAACCTATCTTCCTGATTACTCTGTTTGGTTTCTGTTTGTTTGTTTGTTTGTTTTTTAACTTTAAACATCATTCCCCCAATATCACAGGCTGAACAACATCTCTTCAGCTTAGCTTTCTGTTTTCCCCTGTCCTTTTCCAAAGCCAAAATTAGGGATCTGGCAGAGCTGTATTAATTTCACATTCTGTCTGCCACTCCAGGTGGTTTCTTAAAGTGAAAACCAGATCTGAATACATTACTTCATCCCATTTTCCCTGCTGCTTCAAAAACAACGTTAATTGTAACAATGTATTATAATTCAGAGTTCCATTTTTAGGCCGTTTCTCCTGATCCCCCAGAGTATACAACTGCCACCATTGGTTACAATATTTCACCAACATTTTCTTATTTACTGAGCCCCCAGGAAACCCTCCCAGTTCTTTCCCATGTGCCAAAATGCACCCTAAAGGACTTTTTTTCAAGATCTCTTCACTCTGCCAATTTCCCATTATCAATCTCGCATTCACACACACACACACACGGGATCCCACAGACACACTCCACACAGTTACAACACTTCAGACAGAGACTAAAACTGTATCAAATGAACAACAATTAACAGTGATAACAGTCTGTCACCAATACCAAAATCACAAGACCAAAATCATAACAAGCCACAACCGAAGTCAAATACCAGTAAAATCCAAAACTGTTTCTACAAGACATCCACTGCGTCTTGTAGGACCCAAACCACAAGATGCCCCCTGCTTCTTGTGGGTGTATACCAAAACCAGTAAAATCCAAAGCCGTTTCTACAAGACACCCACTGCGTCTTGTAGGACCCAAACCACAAGATGCCCCCTGCTTCTTGTGGGGTATACCAAATGGACGCTAGCAGCCGGGTATACGCCTTTACCCACGAGATTTCCTATCTGGATTTACAGAAGGCTTCCAAACGTTGCATATGCTTACCAAATCAATTTACCAAACCAAGATGCCCCCTGCATCTTACAGACTATGTAAGAGAAAAGAATACCTTTTATGAAGATGGTCCTTGTCTGGTCCCGCAGTGATCTGAATGAGTCAAGGGGTCCCTCCGGGAAAAACTCCCGAGGGCCCTAGGGAGCCCTGTCCTCAGTGGGTCCTGCAGCCGAGCACAGAGGGTCCCACCTGGGGTGCCAAAATGATTTGGAGAAAACTCCAGGAACTCGCCAACAAAGTTTTAAATTGACAAGCAGGTATTCTTTATTGGGGCTCCAGGAGACACAGGAGATAGCTCCTCCAAGTGTGTCTCTCCCAAGCATCAACCAGGCTGTGATTATATTGTCCTTAAACATACATATTGATTAGATTACATACATTACATCATACTTTTTAGAGAATGCCTCCTGTATGCATACACAAATGTGGTAGTGGGCTTTCGGATTCCTGGTGGTTATTTCTTCATCACTTTACTTTAGGATCGTTGTCATATCAGTAACCACCAGGTGGTTCTGGCAAAACTTATCTTGGTAATTTCCTTTTCTCTGTAGTGGCTAACAAAGCCTAATGTTCTTGAGGTTACAACCCTATTCTTCAGGTGCCAGTAAGGCGAGTCTTTGGGTCTCCAAATGCATCACTGAGTTGATCGGTCCTTTTCTTTAAGCACTTTGATGAAGGATGCCATGGTTTTTGGTTGTGATTTTCAGACATCACAGTATCACAGTATCACAGTATGTTAGAGATTGGAAGGGACCTCAAAAGATCATCTAGTACAATCCCCCTGCCAGAGCAGGAACACCTAGATAAGGTTACACAGGAATGTGTCCAGGCGGGTTTTGAATGTCTCCAGAGAAGGAGACTCCACAACCTCCCTGGGCAGCCTGTTCCAGTGTTCTGTCACCCTCACTGAGAAGAAGTTTCTTCTCAAGTTTAAGTGGAACCTCTTGTGTTCCAGTTTATACCCATTACCCCTTGTCTTATCATTGTTAGCCATTGAGAAGAGCCTGGCTCCATCCTCATGACACTCCCCCTTTATATATTTATATACACTAATAAGGTCCCCCCGCAGTCTCCTCTTCTCCAAACTATAGAGACCCAGCTCCCTCAGCCTTTCCTCATAAGGGAGATGCTCCACTCCCTTAATCATCTTTGTCGCCCTGCGCTGGACTCTCTCCAGCAGTTCCCTGTCCTTCTTGAACTGAGGGGCCCAGAACTGGACACAATATTCCAGATGCGGTCTCACCAGGGCCGAGTAGAGGGGAAGGAGGACCTCTCTCGACCTACTGACCACCCCCCTTCTAATACACCCCAGGATGCCATTGGCCTTCTCTTCAGATCATACATATAACTTTGATCAATAGTCTCAGTTGTAACAAAAGTACCACCAGATCATACAAGTATGTATGTCTTCCTTCTTGGCATAGATTTTTCAGAGCAATTTTTAGAAACTTTTGCTCTAAAAGCAAGAGGCTTTACTTGCCTTTTTGAGCTAGAACAGAAAGTCTATTAACTATTAATAGCCCTGACTTAAGTGATCCTGATTTTTGAGAAGACAGTGGTTACATGTCACTTTGATCAGTCTGTGTTGCCTCTCTCTGTGGTCATTACTTCATGGTGCATTTTTGCATAACGCTCTTTTAAAGCCTTTTTAGGCTATGTTTGTCGCATATAGTGTTCACCTTCTTGTCTTCATCTAATTCAGTGCATAGAAATTGTTTTTATTTATTTAGGGAGTTTTCTTCTTTAATGATGGGAAAAGTAGTAATGAGTTACAGGTGGAAATAAGCAAAAATTAAGGCAGTCAGACTCAGGGGTTTTGTTGGTGCTTGGTACTCCTTAATCGCTTGCAATTAACAGTAGATTAATGTTTACTCTCAATTCTCTTACTACTGGTGTAATTGACCACAGTAACAAATTTACATCTATGCATATGCTGGGTTTTTTTCTATCCAGAAGTGCACCAAGACTTAGAAAACATTTTGTGTGTTGTGCAGATATTTCAAATAAGAAAGCATGAAATAAAATGCAATAACTTCAGTATGGGAAGGAAACAGGCATTTGAAAATCAATGCATTTGGTGCGTAAACAGCTTGAGAATGAAATAGCTAAAGGTTGTGGCAGAAATTAAACCTGAAATCTACGAATTATGTAGAATAGAATGGTTGTTAATTGCAGGTATTTGGATCAAATTCCTGCTTTGTCAACAAATGTATGAACTTTGGTTGGGTAAATTTGTCTTTGTGTCTGTTTCCTTTCTGTAAAAAAAACCCCAACAAACCACAACAAACCAAAAAAAACCCTAAAACAAAAAAACAAACAAAAAAACCCAACCCCAA
Source organism: Psittacula echo (assembly GCF_963264785.1). Classification (NCBI taxonomy): domain Eukaryota; kingdom Metazoa; phylum Chordata; class Aves; order Psittaciformes; family Psittacidae; genus Psittacula; species Psittacula echo. The sequence goes on along the minus strand of NC_137740.1, from coordinate 30,643,769 downwards.
ACAAGTAGGGGGTACTAAGGTACTATCCTATTTCACATCAAAAAGATGTATACTAAATACAGAAGAAAGTTGAAACTCTGGTAATGGGGCCACTGCCCTACTGAAGATAGGTAGTATAATATGAAAAAATGGATTAAAGATATAGATGTGGCATTCAAACTCCCTCCTACCCCAGTTTAAATGTGGCTTACTGGCAATATTTATTGAGTTAACTGCGTAAAAAAAAAAGCTAATGTTTTGTACTTGCAATTGTAAGAGAGAATTTCGAAAGAAGATTAAGAAGAAGTTAAAAATTTGGGGTTTCCTTCATAACACCAAGCAAGCCTTCAGCATGTTTACCTTCTTTCCTCTCTATATGTTAAGGGGCAGTAGTAGCTCATTATTTCTAAGGGAATTCTGAACTGCTCAGGAAGCACTTTTGGGATTTTGAAATCTAGATACTGTAGGTTATATCTACCATAGCAATATGACGGTGGTTGGTGCTGGGGGCCTGATATCCACACTGTGTATTTTGGGTGGTATTAGTTCAAAACACCTCTTCTGATTCACTTTAATGGGAATGAAATCTAGTTTGTGTGCTCCAAAATCAATGTGTTGTAAACTAAAGCATGGAAAATGAGGACATTAGGAGTTTTGCTTCAAGGCACATGCAACCTTAAATAGTAATGTAGACGCTGCATAAAAAGTATTTAAGTGACAGTACACTTACAGTCAAGGTACTCTTGTCAAGCTTTTTTCCAATATAAATACTGAGAACAGAATATTTAATTATGTTAGAATAGCACCAAGAAGTGCCTAAGAAATAGCCGAGCAGTTTGTACTGGACACAAAGAAAGTAGCTAGAGAGTGCCTGCCCCAAAGACTTTCCAGTTTAAATTGGAGAGGCTGTAGAGGGTGGTTTAATGGACCAGTGTCACGATTTACATTTCCTGTCCTTGAAGATTACCTTCCCTGCAGCTTTGGTTCTTTTAGTTCAGGTTAGTGATGGTGGGTTTAAATGAAACATAAATAAAAATTCAGCAGCAGAGCTATATGATCAAGTCCCTTAGCTTCTAGTCTTGTGAACCGGCTATAACACTGCAGTGAACGGATTTACTTGTGTTTCTGATGTATGCTCTATGCTTCCTTTCTTAGACCATGTCTTTTTATTTAGTATCTATAAATATATGCATGCAGGTGGTGTGCAGCAGTGCTTTTAATACTTGGCATGATCATTAATGAGTAATGTATATATTTTGAATCTTGTCACTTTGGGTGTGTGTAAACACCTACATCACCATCTGCATGCACTACAACAGCATTAAAAACAAGGTTCAACAAAGCAAACATAAGCAATTCAGAGGGGAAGTAGCAAACAAACTCTACCTCTAAGAATTGCCAAGTGTAATGCTGTTAGTTTAAGTGCTGCATGGGAGGCCCAGGGGTCAGAAGTCAACTCCTTTTTGTGCAGTGTTCACAGAGGTGACCAGCGACTGCTGAGGTTCAGGTGGAAGTTGCAAATTTTGTTATCTGAAGAGGGCATTTCAAGATTTTCTTGATCTTCCTGTGTAAAAATTCTGCTTGATAATTTTTAAAAAGGCACTTTTTCTCAATTCTGCAAAGATGACCTTTTCCTTAAAACAGAGGCAAGAACCTGGAAGTTCACTTCAGCAGAGAATCTGACCTTGTGTTTGTCAGAAATGGCTGGTTTAAAAGGGTTGAAGTATGTATCCGGAGAAAGGGAATGGTCACAATGCACCTGGAAGGGAAAAATGGCTCTTTAAACGGTGACGAATAGACTGCAGTTTTTTATATCAGTTTGTCTTTGTGCACACTGAAGAACTCTGATCCAAATTATCCTGCTGTCGTTACTCAGAAACTGCTGCTATCCTAATTGGGTTATTGGATATTTTGGTTATACGCTATCATCAACAGCATTGCTGTTGGGTGAGGATTGATAGTCATAGTTCTCCAGAACAGCTGTAGTACATAAGCTCTGCATAAGGTAGCAGATTCTTCCATTTACTTTTAATATTTTTAATTTATTTGGAAACAAATGCACAAGCAGATTTACAACATTCCCTAATTAATCCCTCTTTAAAGTCAACAGTGTAATGAAAACAGCAAAAGCTGTTTTACCTTCCATACCAAAACATAAACCAAGCATAGATCTGTTTTTCAAACTAGTTAAATGTTCAGTTTTAATAGGTCTTTTGGTACCTCTTCATGAAAGGTGCTTGCTTCGTGTAGCCTCGAGTGTGTTCTGCGGAGCTCTGTAATTTGCAAAAGTATACATTAGTGGAAAATAATAGTGAAAAGCTGCAAGAAGACCTTTTGTCTGTATGTATTGCCTTGTTTCTCATTAGAAGGATTCCCCCCACACTAATATTTGAATGCACTCTTTGTATTTATAATGGGAATGCATTCTTGTTTTGTTTGGTTTAAGAAATTAAATAGTATACATTGTTTCTGGTTACAGATGTTTGCTTGACTTAGTGCTTCACAACCTACTACACACCGTCAGGAAAACACTGATGTTAAAATGAGTGTGGAAGAGGAGTTTGCATTTTCAGGTAACTTAGAGTATTGATTGTTTTTGAATATACGTGTTCTCTGTTATCCCTTTAAACATTCAGTCCTGATCCTTCCAGTATGTGCACTCTGCTTTGCCTATGCAGAAGTCTGTTGGAGCTCTGTGAATGTAGGACATCAGTGGAGATTTCCTTCAACACATGGTTTAGGGACAGTAGTTGACTGCTGTGTGTGCCTGCCCCGCAGTCAGTGATCACCCTGGTCATGCCTCCTGGCTGCAAGTCGTATCTGCCTTCAGGACTGCCAAGTCCAAGGGCTAAAATACCATTCAGTGGAACCTTCGATCTCTATGATGGTTTAAAATAGTGAAAGTTTAGCACCTTGTCCTTTCTACTCTGACTGTAGTCTCTGGGATTGTTTGGCTTTTTGAGCTTTTCCTGGAAAACTTGATAGCTAGCTGTAGGAGATTGTCAACCATTCAGAAACTGCAGTAAAACTGAATGGCTTCCTGAAACTCAGCTGCTTAGATTAAAGATTCCTGTAAATAAACTTTTGTTTGGGCTTGAGCTATTATGGGGAAATTTTATAATAAATGAGATAAAATTTCCCATGGTATAATTGCATGGATTTCTTTTCTCCCATGGTGATAGCTCTTATTCATCCAATGACAGTGCTGTTTTTCAGGCTATAAAATATTGTAAGATATAATCTGTGAATTGCAGTGTCAGCTCATGAGAGCGTTGGAATGGCCCTGCTGTATCAAACCAAAGATACATCTAAGTTGCTACATCTTGTCACCTCATAATGCTAAGAGACCAGATGTGAGAAATTGCATCATATAGAGGATCCTGCCCTAGTACTGTGTCGCACTGTGTGTCGATCAGCAATCAAAGGATTTCCTCAGATATGGAAGACATCCTAGAATTAGGAAATAATACAAATTATTTGTTACTGTAGCACCTAGAAATCCTAGTTGTAAACCAGAATGCTATTGTGCTGAGTACTGTGCAATCATGAAAAAAAGAGGGTGCCTCATTGTTATTTTAAATCTGTTGAGCTCACCATGAAATATAATTTGCATAGTCTGATAGAAGCGCGTATAAAACTAGATCGTGATTTTGCAAGCCATTACCTGTATGTTTAGCTGTCTTCAAGGAATTAGCCCTGCAGTTTTCACAGTTACTTGCAGATGGTTGTACTCAGGAGAAATGATGTCCCGGTATTCATGTGCAGAACGGATGTGGGTTCATCCAGTAGTCTGATCCTGCAGGAAGGGCATGAGGACCGCTGGCAGTAGGTCCTGTTGGCTTTGCTAATTCTAAATCTTAACCCAGTAGCTTGATGTGGGTACATGTTTGTAGCACAGGAAGCAAATTCACATGAAAACTTTTGGGCATACTTGAAGATGCAAATAAGGAGAAGGCATTCTCCAGTATTTTTCTGTAGAAGGACTAGAGTTCATATTTCAAAATGCACTTAAATTATTTATGAAAATTAAAAAAAAAATATTTTTAGAAATGCATCTATTGAACTACTATGAATATAATCTGTGAAACAATGAATAATTTTGTTCCCCCCATATTTCTGTCAGGATACCATTAAACAGCAATAATTAGAAATAGTTGTAAATATTCCTGTAGTAAATGGAATATATGGATACTTCCTTGCACTTGAACTGTGTTAATTGAACTAGAATTTTTTTTGTTTGTTTTTTGATACTTTTCTCTTAAAAGTCTTTTCTTGCCACCTGCTTCCTGATTTACTCTTTCCTGGGTGCAACTTTCACTGCAGGAAAAAGGTATTTTTTTAAGCAGCAGGTTGCCGTTTTAAAATGTCACAAAAATAAATCAGAAACTTTATGTGATTTTTGAATTAATAATCCCAAAGTTATGCTATTGGAAAGGTTGACCATTTTACTTCCTTCTTCTTAAAAAAATTTAAAATTCATTAGTATTTTTTTAATTTTAGCCTTTAAATACACGGCAGTTATCATGAATGTTACTCCTGAAAATAAACTGTTTCTGCTGTGGAGAAACTATACTATATTAGATGCTTATTGAGTATATTGAGTAAGGGAAAAGTAAGCAAGTAAGAAAATTTTTGGTATCACTCACCTTGAAACCATTTAAATCGAATTATAGCATTCTTACAATACTTACTGGCTGTAGCAGCAATGCTGAAAATTATTAAAGTGCATCACTATCTATTTAAAATCACCTGCATGATTTTTGTTGAATGAGGCCTTTTTAAGGGATGAGGACAGGAGCATTTACACAGTGATGTGATGACTCAAGCTACCATGACCATAACTCTATGGAGATAGCAGTGAGCATCTAACCTTGATAAAATCAATTAACAGTCCTTCTTAGCTTCAAATCATCTGTTGTTTGGTTTATGTGTGCTAGAATGAAATGTGCAGAATAAATCTACAAAAATTCTGTAGTTTTATCAAATTGCATTTTGAGTGTTGATTTAGCATTATGTCTGCAATCTAAGAATGGAGCATATTAAACTGAAAAGGTTTGTGCTTTGCAGTAAGTGTCTTCTTTAAAATCTAAAACCAACTCCCTCTAATGGAGGTGAGTTTCTTGAAAAGGTTCATCGTTCTCTGTGTTTCACTTCATTTTCTCCCATTTCCTTTATCTTACTTCTGTTTTCACAATGTTTTCTTATGTATGGAGGCTTTGCAAATAAAACTAAAATTGGTACAGGGAATAAAAATCAGTTTTGCTTTTGAAAATATTTCTTTTTCTTTGAAGAAAAGTGTACTTTTGGTCATTTAAATCATAACTGCTTCTTTTTGTGTAATCTTGCAAAGACTTACATGAGTGCTTAATTTCATTCACACATTCAGCCCATGGAAGTCCTTACAGCTACTCTTGTAGAGAGTGGGATGATGATTAACAGGAGAGAGGTTATATGATTTAAGGTTAGGGTACAGATGCTGTGTTTAGATATCACGGATGGCTTTGTCATGTTGTCAGCTGTGTCTGTGTGGCACTTGTGCAGTTTAGCAGTGATGAAAATCTGTGGAATGAATAGGAAACAGCTGAGATTTAATTTATATTTTGGAACTTCTGAACATTTCTCCCTTGCTCACTTTTATAATCTGAGTTCACAGCTGAACAGAATGACATAATAGGGGAAATGCAGATATTTTGTTTAAAATAAAAAAAAAAATGGAAAGGAAAAACAGCAATAAAGTGCTCAGAGAGAAAATGTCTCTACAAATGCAACAGACATAAAAGAAAGTGAAGGAAAGTTAAAAATTACCATAGGCAGGCAGGACACCTGCTAAAGAACCTTCTGCTGCCTTGCACAGCTGGAAAGAAAAATGAAAGAGATGCAAACAACTGTTCTGGAAGCATGAAATCAGCCTTTTGTCTTTTCACCCCTCCCTTTCTGAACAGCTACAGTATGCAAAATTTAGGGGAATCTCAAAGTATTCAGAAGAAAAAAAATTCAGCAGGCTCTGCATATAAAAAGCTGAGACATGGAAGTGTGCCTCTTTGAAAACAGGAGCATGTTTGGGAGCTTCCCGGTGCATTGAAGAAAGTGGTAATTAATGCATAGTGAATGACTTCGAATAGAGGTTGAATAGGGGCATAACAATGGGAAGTATTTTTTTTTTTTTAAAGTGTGGAAAAAGGAAAGCTGTTAAAAGATGGCTACTGTGAAGCTACAACTTCAATCCTTGTCTTTTCTGACTTTCCTTTATAGACTGTGGTGGGTTTTGTTTTGTATAGGTCTCCAAATACAATTAAGTTAATTTGCACCAATTTAATTTTGTCTATGCTTTGGGAGTTATTGCTTTTAGTGGTGGTTTGTGTTTTTTTTTTTTTTTTTTTTTTCTTTTTTGGCAGGTCTTGGTTCTTTGATGGTGCTTTTGAGCAAATGGTTTGCCAAAGTTCAGATGATGTTAGCTCCATCCTCTTTTTCATTTACAACATCAAGGGGATTACAGAGAATAACTTTGTTGCCCAACATCAAGGCTGTATCTTCAGGCTACTAGAAAGGTAGTTCTCAGAAAGTGTGTCTTCTAATATTTTAGAACCTCCACAGGCTTCAGATAAAACAAGTATTAAATACAAAAAGCTCACAAGGATCCCAAGGAAGGTTAAACTCACACAGTCTCCTTCATGTTGAACACCTGAAATGTATTTTTTTAGACTGTTGGAGTGTTATCATAGTGAAGACAGCAGTGAAGTCTTATATAACTGAAGACAGAATAAAAATCAGCACCTTGTTTAAAAACAGGCAATTTTTAATGGAACGTGAGCAAATATAACCTACTATTGCCATTGAAAAGGGAATTTGGAGAGTGCGCAAGTCATTTTGGAGGGATCTTGGGGGTTGATTCTTTTATTGAATCATAAGCTAGTAGATCTGCAGTTCTGCTGTGCTTGATCCAAGGTCAGAATTTGAGGCTTGAGGACAGAAGAATTAAGGTGCTTTGGAGAAATGAAATAGGGAAGCTACCATGGTCAAAATAATTTCAAATATGTTTCTATTGTTCATATTTCTTTTTTAATAGGAGTTCTGGCCTGGAGTATACTAAACTCAGCACCTTAATCCTTATCAGATAAATCTTAATTATTTCTAAGGAAGGTATGAAATTAAAAACACCCTACAAAACTCCCACAATATGTTTTGTTCTCTATTTTTCCAAAGGGGGGGGGGGGGGGGGGGGGGGAAGTAGTATTAAGTGCATGTAGTCGAGCAGAATCTTCGAGAACCTCTCATTAGTGCAGTTTTCAAAACAAGGTGGGTTGTATGTTTAGAGTATAAGGTTTTGATTGAAAAGTGATGTGCTTCTGCTGCTTCCACAGAGCTATTCTCTCCTTGTCCTGGTCAAGGTGCATATCCTCTCCCTTAATTTTAGCAGGTGTCTTATTCCCCTCCATTCCTTAATGTTTGTAAACAGACTGAGTTCTCAAATTCTGTACTAGTTCTTAAAATTACTTGTCAATATTATAATAAGAAGGATGTTGATTTATGTGCTTTTTTGTACAGTTTTCCTTGTGTATACATGTAAACCAAAGTTTCTGACACCCAAAAGATACTTATCACTCCTACTACTATTACTAAATTGAAATTCTAATATTGAATAAACTATCTATTGGCAACCAGATGCATCTTCTGAACTGCATGGAACTCAATGCCTGCATTTCAACATACCTTTTACTGTGTTAAAATATTTATGCACGTGTGATATAGGCAACTTGGGAAAAAAAAAATTCCCCAACTTAAGTGTGTCTATTTTTTCCAACAGATGTTTGAGATTCATCAGGGATAAAGTTGTTAAGCTAAACTAGAGCCTTTTACTTGATCTGTGAAATGCTGAGTTCAGGCTGAGTTCTTAAATTCTGAAAATCTCTGCTTACCTTTCTGCCTTGTTCTTTCTGGAAGCTCTTAGCAGACTGCCAGAGCAATGCATAAATTAATGTCAATGGTCATTTCCATCAGTCCTAGAGCAGTGCAAGGTCTACAGGGGTCTGTGAGAGCTGCAGGGAAAGGCTGGAACTTGATTCCCCTTTCCCATCATATCTAACACTTGGCACATTGTTGCAGTGGTCTGCTGGTCCATCAGAGACCAGCAGAAACCTTGGTTGGACTCATCATCTTTCCTGTGCCTTTTTTGTGGATAGCCTTGTTGAAATGGGGGTAAACCAAGGCAGATTTATTGGTGGAAGAGAAGGTGGAAGGAACCTGAGGAGACTGATATTCTGTGTTACATGGTGAAGAGGTGGTTGTGCTGCTGCATTATCATCCCACCCAGTGCCACAACAGCTTTTAGTCCTGGTGACCAGCTGTGAGACTCGGAGTTTGAGCAAAGGTGATGTGTTTGGGTGTGTTATACACAAAGTATGGGATGCTTGGTATTTTTAAATGTCTTTAATTTACAAAGCTGTGAGCTGAGGTCATCCAAAACAAGATAAGAAGATGAATTTATTTAGGTTGTTAAGTCAAATAGTCAGAAGGTGAGGTGCAGGATACTTGGCTGCTAAACACTTTTTAAATTGGTCCCCTTGTGAATTTTGAGCAGGCTTCAGCAATTTGATTCTGTACTAAATTTGTTGTTCCTCTCCCTTATTGGATGCTCATGATGGATGTGGTAAGAGCAATGTGAGTCATGAACTGGCACCTGTAAACTTGGTGCTTTCTAAGTTTAAAAGTCAATGTTAGCGTGCTCTTCTAGGCTTGTGCGTGTGTGTATGCTACACATACTCTTCTATAGGAGAAAAAAATTGGTGTCAGAAAATGTCAGGAAAAGATGTAATGTAAGAACTCCCTCTACTGTAAAAACTCCCAGCATATAAAATGTGCTGTAGCACTAGCTATTGTGACCCAGAAATAAAATGTTTCCTGTGAATTAGAAGGATACAGAGTTGGATTAACTGGATGACATTTCCCCATCTGTTTTTTATTTATTGTTGCCCTTTTCCATTCACTGTAATTAGTGCATAGAAGTGACAATAGGCATATACTGCACTCTGAGCTACAAGGATGTGACAACATTTTGAGCACTTTCCATTATTTTTTTTTTCCTGTGACACTTCGAAAACTCCTAGCATCTTAACTCTGCTGAAACCTATTATTTCTGTGAACTGAAGAGGCAATTTAAGGCACCTTTTCTGTTTGCAAACAATTTTCAAATATAACCTCACACTTTCTGAACTTTTCCCAAGGGCCTCATAAAATCAATAATTGTCCATTTTCCTCTAAGTGACTTGAAAAATTGAAGGTCTTAGGATTCAAAATTAAGATCTGGATTTCAGTGTGCTCCCCATCAACACTGCTGCTCACAAGTGCTCAAAATCAGAGTCTGTCTTCTCACAGAGAAAGGTGGTGTTTGGAAACATAACCCATCCTGAGCTCCAGAAAACCCCATCTTCCTTTGGACTTTTCTCTAGCTTGAAATTAGAGATACTGTTGCTGGATATCTCATAAATACTAAAGGTGCAGAAAGAGTCTACTCTTTACCAGTGATTCAGGCTTGGCATTAACATGACTTAGTTTTATTTTAAACATGGGACATTGCTGGGACATTGCCAAGATGTTGCCACATACAAGTGTGCTTACAATCAGTTCTACATGAGTCTAATCTTCGGTAATCAAAAGGGTTTTGTGACAGCTTGGCAGTAAATCAGATAGTAGATCAGATGGTGGAAGGGTGATGCAGACACTCAGCTGGTTATCCTGCTAGCACTGGGGATAGGTAACAAAAACTAATGTTTGGGTTTGGGTTATTCTGAGGATATAAAAAAGTATCTCCAGAGCAATAACTCCAAGCCTGAAACTATTTATCCAAAAGAAAGGATTCTGTAAGTAAAACCACTAAAACCTGGAGCAAAATTTATATAAAGCAAAAAGTGGAAGAATGTGATATTTCCACAAAGACATAAGAGCGTGAGAAGTGTGGCTGAATATTGAGGGTTCTTATAAAATAAAGGTACATGAGATAGTCCAAAATCCAGGACTGTCCAGCCAAGAAAAAGCCTAAAAGCCTTTTCTGGCTCAGCGTGGAAATGAAAACAGAAATTAGAAATAAAAAAGCAATTTATAATGAATTAGAAAAAGAACACTAACAGAATTGATATAGTCAGAAGTTATGAAGTGTAGAGTGTTGATAACATCCACTAAAGCATCCAGGATAAAGCCATGTGAAAAGACAGTAAGAAAGTTTAAAATGTGTTGATCTTCAAACTAAAAATACAGTAGTGTATTTCTGTTACTGGACAGAGATGAGAAAAGCATCTTGTTTGGTACACACAAAAGCAATGAATTTGTGTTCTTTGTTCAGTAGAAAACAGCCCCAGCCAAAACGGGATGTGCTTATACACTGGAATACTGATGGAGTTCCAGAAGTCAGGAAGGGTGTTAATGTTTGTCCGGTGCTCGGGAATAGAGTAGTAAACCCAAACTGATACATCTATCCCAGGCAAAATAATGGAAGATAGGTGATATAATCAATAGGTTGTATAGGTCTATTTCTTTCTGAAAACAGAGCAAAAAGAATTAGGTATCAATTCTGATATTTCTTCATCATTAAAACAGTTCTATTCCCTTCTAGCTGTGAATCCTACCCTACTATCAGAGAGCAAGAGCAATTAAATATATATTCCAGTGCAGTGTGGTAGAAAGGGGAATGTATAATTAGTAAAAAAGCATGTAATGAATAGAAGTTGATTTTTGCTCTAGGTATTGAATATTGGTTGTGTTAATGATAGACTGGTACTTACAGTTCAGGATTCTGCATCCCCAAGAGATATTGAAAATTGGATAAAGAATCCATGGTATTTAGGGCTAAATAAAATGCTGTTCTGTGACTACCTTAAAGACCTCAATCAATAAAATAAAAGGAAAACCAATTAGATTTTAAAAAATAATTCTGTTTTATTTCTAGTTGACATGTCCAGTTCTGTGGTAACTGTATGAAAAGTAAGAGCATGTGGTAATTGGCAAGCTATTCTTAGTGGCTATTCGCATGTTATTATTTGAGTACTGGTATGTGATCTTCTATATTGTGTTAAAATAAAGTGCCTCTGGCTCATGCCAAATAGTGTTCATCCAGCAGGTCTGGAGGTGGCCCAGGCTGGCAAACTTTTGATTAAGCAGTTTGGACATGGCCCTCCTGTTTCAGAGGGTAAGATGTGGGCTGCTCTTTCTCAGTTGGCCTTAGTGTTAAAGAATTTACTAACTCAGACATAGCCAATGGTCCAAGGTTCCCTTTAAACCTCAAGCTTTAGGAAATACAAGTGATCAAATGGTGTGTCCCAGTTGGTGTGCTCTGATCCTAGCAGCCGTGCTTTTCCGAAAAAAGGGGATGAAATGATTAAGATCTGATTTATGCTCTGTCACAGTACTGCTCTAACTGTCAGACTAACTGTGCTAAGGCAGTAGGATTTGTCTGCAAGTGAACTGGAGTTCATTTTTTTATTACATATATTGGTGCTGTGTGTTCTGCAGCTTGAGGTGTATTTGTCTGATTTCTGTACTGTCGCTTCAGATTAGGAGTGTTCTACATTTTGATTTTGACTTTATCTTTACACAGGAGGCATAACACGTAAAATGTATTGCCACAAAGTCAATCCAGTAGGCAAACAGCCATATGCAGCTAGATCTAGAACACACAGATTAGACAGAGACTTATCTTTAAATATAAAGGAAAGTTGTGATATGGCCAAAGGCAGATAAATACCTCTACCTAGGCCCTGGTATTCCCATTTGCCATGTTACAGGAGACCTATAATGCTTTGCAATGGTGAAGGCACTACAGGTGTGATGAAGACCCCACAAGAGTCTTGGAAACAGCTTTCAAGTACTTTTGCACTTTATATAATCTGTGGCTGAAGAAGAGTACTATATGCCTTTTAGACCTCGTTTTCCAATAGAAGGAAGATGATGGTTTAAAAAAGATTAGGGACTTCTAGATGTTTTAGGATGAATATAACTCTTTCACTTCAACCACATCTCAAAATAAGGGCTATTGCTTTAGCAGGGATCTATAAGAATAGTCTGGACAAATCAACGTAATCTTAACTATATATAGCATGTTGGAGGGAACAGTCCCAGAATGACTAGTATATATATATTTCCAAGGACAACAGTTCTTCTCCATCTTTGTTTTTCATAATGTTCTTGTCAGTGTTCAAAAGCTTATAAGAAAGCTTGAGGTTTTTGCAGAGGAAAGATAGTGCAAGGAAATGTCCACAACCAGCTCAAGGCTTCTTTTCAGCTCTACAAGCAGGATCCTTTTTGAGATTGCAAGCAGTGTTACTCACAGCTGTCCAAGAGGCAGCTGGGGTTTGTCATTTCCACACCTGAATGGAAATTCCAGTGGAATGAAAGGAACTAGTAAAGTCCAAATATTTAATGTTAAGAAGCAGAGATATTCTATTTCTTCTAGTAACGTGAAAGTGAGTGAACATCTCAACAGTAAATAAACCATATTTTGCCCATCCCTTTTGACAATGGCATGAAATGCAGACTGATTATTCAGAGCAGCCCTGTGGAAAAGGACTTGGGGGTGTTGGTCGATGAGAAACTGAACATGAGCCAGCAGTGTGAGCTTGCAGCCCAGAAAGCCAAACGTATCCTGGGCTGCATCAAAAGGAGCGTGACCAGCAGGTCGAAGGAGGTGAGCCTGCCGCTCTAATCTACTCCCATGAGACCTCACTTGGAGTATTGTGTGCAGTTCTGGTGTCCTCAACATAAAAAGGACATGGAACTGTTGGAACAAGTCCTGAGGAGGGCCACGAGGATGATCAGGGGACTGGAGCACCTCCCGTGTGAAGATAGGCTGAGAAAGTTGGGGCTGTTCAGCCTGGAGAAGAGAAGGCTGCGTGGAGACCTCATAGCAGCCTTCCAGTATCTGAAGGGGGCCTATAGGGATGCTGAGGAGGGACTCTTCATTGGGACTGTAGCGATAGGACAAGGGGTAATGGGTTAAAACTTCAACAGGGGAAGTTTAGATTGGATATAAGTAAGAAGTTCTTCACTGTGAGGGTGGTGAGGCACTGGAATGGGTTGTCCAAGGAAGCTGTGAATGTTCCATCCCTGGTGGTGTTCAAGGCCGGGTTGGACAGAGCCTTGGGAGGCATGGTTTAGTGTGAGGTGTCCCTGCCCATGGCACGGGGGTTGGAACTTGATGATCTTAACGTCCTTTCCAACTGTAACTATTCTATGATTCTATGATTGTCAGCAGGAATGCCTTTCAGGACATACAGTAGGTCATTGGATACCTACTGGGTACTTTTAACAAGTATGTTGACTGGCACCAAGTGGTCAAGCATAAGTCTATATCCTGAGATGTAGTAATTTTTTTTGTGTGGCGCTGACACTATAGAGGTTGGAATTTGTGATAGAAATAAGCAGTCCCCCAAACTGTCTTTCATATATATGCCAAGAAATTACCATCCAAACATGCTGAATGTCAGCTGGAACAAATTAGGAAAATAACCTATCTAGAAGTGCCACAGTTAGGGCTGTCAAGTGGTTTGATTCATCTTTGTTTGTTGCTGATTTTCTTGAGAGTTTGACTTCAGTATCTTCTCAAACGCACAGTTCTGTTGAGCCACTACCTTATTATACTTGTTTCTTGCCATATCTTTAAAATTAACATTTTGACTAATTAAACAACAACTTTGGAACATCTTGGGGGAAAAACAAAAAAGCAAGCCTTTATAAGTTATTTTCATTCCATCATAGTGACTTTGTGTTGTCCTTTTTTTTCAGTCTCTTTTGCTACCTTTGAAAGTCTTAGCCAAAGATCTGGAGCTAAATTCAGTCCTGATGTAAAACAGAACAGTGTTTCTAAAGCTTTTACTGGGTTCTCCTTTGATCTTGGAAGACTCGCTTTTAAAGGGTGGGCATGACACGGTTTCCCTTCTGTAAGAAGCTGATTTTTTTCTCCCCTGATGCTTATCATAGCAGCAAGGCAAGCACAAAATTGCCCTGGGAAGACATTTCAATAATCAAAAACCTTTCTTTTGTAAAATTATCACAAATAATATTTTGCTTGACTTTAGCTTCCAGAAAAGTCAGTGGGAGGGAACTTGCTTTGTAGTTTGGACCATTCTCTCAAAATATAGGAGAATTATAGTATTAAACACACTGGACTGACAACAAATTCATGCAGGATGTCTGCATGATACACTCAGCTCTTCTCAAAAGATGAAGTAGTATTATTTTGAACAGCAGCAGAAGTTTGCGCAAACTGGTATTTCAGAACTGACCATGCCAACAGAAGGAACAAAAAAATCAGTTTCATTGACTTAAGCTGGGTAAGTTGTTATATTGGTGCTACATCCTAAGGCAGATGAGGATAGTACCTCTGTCTTCCATACAAATATATTTTGACCTGAATATAGATGTAAAAAATCCTGTTGAGTTCCCAGAGGGATTCCATGTGAAATAGTGACTGGCTACAGCTGGCAGATTTAAGATGCTGGAAAAGAGCTGGTGGTGGAAAATGTTGCATGAATGTCAGAATTGTTAATATGCTGCTTAGATCTCGTGTCATTGGGAAATGTTTAACCCTTTGTTTCAGCAAGTTAGCATGAAGATAGCTTGTTATATTAATTGCTCCACTTGTTAATTGGATTACATCCAAATCTGCATGTCATTCAGCAAAGCCAGAATTGGAATGACAAACCAGTTTATGAATCGAAAGGTATTTGGTAGGACTGCTTTCAGTCAAAATATCCCTTTAATGAAATGCCATGGGGAGTAGTTGGTTAAGAGAACAAAGTCAGGTTTGTGGCAGAGCTGTCAGTAATTTGAGAGGCTGCACATCTCTAGAGCAGAATCTTGTGGAAAGGGTAATTGCAGCAAGTGTCAATCTTAAATATCAAAAAAGACATTGTGACCAGATGCTGGTATCATGTTCTGTGAGGTATCACAGTTCAAGAAATAGCCCTGAAGCATTATGGTGTGTCAGTTATCCGGACCCTTTGATTGGGAACTGCCAAAATTCCCAAGAGTTCCAAAAGATGTTGCCAAGAGTTCAGTTTGTTGTAATACTGTTCGATAAAGGTCTAGTAAAGATGAGGACCTTGCCAAACAAAAGAGTGTTGGCATTTCTGCATTATTGCCAGTGGTGAAATAGTGACATTGTAAAGGAGTACAGCAAAAATCTCAGAGCTTGAATTAATCATTTTTTTTCTGGCTAATGTAATGAAATGCCACATTCCTGAACAAAATAGGGGACATCATATAAATTAATGGTGTGTTATGAGAATTGGCCTCTGTTGCTGACAATGATTAACGAAAACTTTTAACTTACCTTTTGTGAAATATTTTCAGGCTTATAGAGAGTATGGTACAATTAAGTATCCCATTAATGGGCTTCAGTATTCTTTGCACCCTACAATAGCTATTCTTCGTCAGAGTAGTCTTTCAGCATTTCTGGGATTACCTGGTATAACAGCACCAAAAGTTGGGGTCCTTTAAGGCATGGCAAAAATACGGGGAATGAATCAAACAACTGAAAAATATTTGTAATACCCATATACTTATTGATACTAAACTTGATTTTCTGCTTTAAAGTGAGAAATGTACCTGGATAATTTAGTTAGCATACAGAAAACACTAATGGTATATTTATGAAATAAGTATAAATTCTTAACCTCTGAATTATGACAGATATGTCTAAAGATAAAGCTGCATTACATATTAAAGTACCAAGTGTACTTTTTTGCATGTTGCCATATCTTCAGAGTTGGAAGAAAGTAAAGTGCTGAAAATAGAAAGCATTAATATTGTTGACAAGTAAACAAAAAGGAAGATTATATCCACACAGCTCAGAAAATTGTAGTGTACGCAGCTCTAAACTTACAGTGCAGATACAGTAGAAATGCATGTTTTCTACAGGGAAAGCTTAGAAAATGAGCATGACCTTTTAATGCTCATTCACTATGTTTTTAGTAGTGCCACAGTATTAAAGGTCCACTACAAAATTTGTTATAAAGGATGAAGTTTCACCATCTGTAGGAATTTTTCTTGTCTTTTACAGTAAGTGTTGAAATAAGCATTTCTGTCAAGAGAACTTAGTCACAGAGAGCATTTTAAAGATAAAACGTAGAAGAAGTAATATAATTTTGAATATTTCTCTAAACATTCATAGAATCATAGAAAGGTTTGAGTTGGAAAGGACAATAAGATCATCTAGTTCCAATTCCCCTGCCATAGACAGGGACACCTCCCACTTTTGACGATATTGCTCAAAGCCCCATCCAACCTGGCCTTGAACACTGCCAGGGATGGAGCATTTACCACTGCCTTGAGCAGTTTGTTCCAAGTACCTCACCACCCTCACAGTAAAGATTTTCTTCTTTGTATCTAACCTAAATCTCCCCTTTTTAAGTTTGAACCCATTCTCCTTGTCCTATAATTACAGTCCCTGAAAAAGTGTCCCTCTCCAGCATCATTGTAGGCCCACTTCAGATGCTGGTATTTTTTCACTGTTCATTCTGAGAGAAAATATTTTACTAAAGTGTTTAATTTCTTTTTTTACCCCAAGTTTTTTCATGGATTTTGGGTGAGAGGGGAGAATTACTTTTGAGTTTGTTTCATAGGTTTCCAGGGATTTTATAGATCACTACATCTGTAAAGGGTTACAGGCAAATGATGATGCTTATTCAGTGGATTTTTACTGTACTGAAGAAAAAAGTCCCATCCAACTATGTTTTATATTACAAAAGGCAAGTTAAAAGTATTACTCTTGTACTTAGATAATATTATCTTTTAGACCAGACAACAGACACTGTATGTGTGGAGATCAAAGCAAGTGTCTACTTAAATTGGTAATTAAGTTGTATTTTTGTTCTAAAAGGGGGTGGTTTTAATAATAGAAGTTATTAAAATAAATACCAGAATTATGTTGTCCTGTAAGTTATTCTAGCTACATGTGCTGATGTAAAGGTAAGGTTGTGCTGTCCTGTGTCTTTGACATTATCGAGATAGACAATTCTGGAATCTGTGGCACTTCAGAAGTCGATTGTTCTGTAGCCAAAATTTCAATTCTACCACATAAAAAGTGTATTAAGTATGTCCTTTTTCTCAGAGGATGGATATTTGCATAAACATTATTTTAGTACCCACATATTAACTCAATATTCAACTACAAATTGGACACATGTGCTGTTATCTCCAGCTCATTGGTGGAAAAGAAAAATTCCTTGGAACTTACTTGGAAGTAAAACAATTATGGTTTATAGTTACTTACGGGAGGAGCCAAATTGGTAAAGAGAAACTCCGTTCTCAGGTGACAAATGTAATTTTTCTGCTGAAAAAAAAAAAAAAAGGTGCCAAAACAAAAGGCTCCCAGCCAAAACCTTCTCTTAACAAAAATCTATTCCCCACCCAGTCCTTCTCTGCAAAAACAAACCCCCACAATCTGTTCCTTCTGTGATGCCACTGAAGAAGCAGCATGATTGCTAAATTCTGTATCTAGCAAGTGAAATTAAAAAATCTGTGGACGCATGAGAGATCTGGAACTAGATGATCTTAAAGTCCTTTCCAACCCTAACCATTCTGTAATTCTATGAATAGTTTGAATGGACTCTAAAGGCCTCAGAAAGAACTGTTTGTGTTCTACCATCATGAAATTAGGACTTTCCTGGTAAAAATGTTTCATTTTATCAGACCTATGTCAGACTCTAGGATTAAAAAACCCCAACACAGCACACAACTTGAAAATGAGGATATGGGTGTTTTGGCCATGTTGATTATGTTTGACAATGAGGATTATGGCACACAGGCAGCTTTCAGACTCTCCTTCTTTTGATGCCATTTTACGCTCTTACCCTAATTTTTTCTTCTTTCTTTTCCAATTACATTTTCATCCTGTGGGTGACCTCATTTGTAAGTTCTGTGGTCCCATTTGAGTTGTGATGCCTAATCTCATAATTACTGTACTAGATGTTTGATTTTTTTCTTTTTTTTTTTTTTTTTTTAATGTCAGCACACCTGAGCAAACTGCAAATGTTTAAAAAGCAGATTGAGTAATTAAAGCCCAACTTATTGGATGTTTAGAAAATTGTTATCACTTGTAGATGGTACCAGGTGGGGAAAAAGGCAAATTATTGGGCAAGAAAGGGCTTGTCGAGGAGAGTAATGAGTTAAGAGATGGATAAACAGAAGGTGAGTGATGAAAACAGTGACTGGTAAGAGTCTTGACAAGAAACAAGCAATACATTGCAGAAAATGGTTCACACAATGGGATGGACTGGTTGCTCAAGTTTCTATGACTATGTGACCTGTCACCCCAGGTATCCTCCAAACCGAGAAAGGCCACAGAAAAGAAAGAATGAATATTTTTTTCTTACTTATGCATTTTAAAAGGAACAGGTTTTTTTAATGATATTTAAATATCAAGTAAATGTTATTTGATAATAATCTGTCACTTTGAAGAATTAAAAATGCTTCATGCTTGAGCTGTTGGTGTGTCATCACTTTTTCAAATTATATCAAGTATAAATAAATTATATTACTTACAATAAGATGCAGTTTTTGTTTTGCTGCAAAAGATTAAAATTAAAATTAGAGTGATGTTGCTTGAAGACTAAAAATGTGAGCTGCATCTTATTCTAGAGCAGGCACTAGAGACTTTAACATAGAAACTGATAGTTAAGCAGAGCAACGGATGTTAATGCTCCCTTGTGTCTGTCTGAGAGAGCTCTAATATAAGAGCACACCCCCTTTTTCTAATTCAAAAGTTTGTCACTTAAATATCACATAATAAGCATCAGCTCTTCAATATCCCTCATCCTACTTAACTGGCACACAGCTGTTTTGAAAATCTGTCTATAAGAGTCACAGTAAAGCATCTGGTAACCTGAGACTTACTGTAGCGGCAGGATGGTAAAGAAATTCAATATTTATGTGTATAAAAATATATACTTTTTTTTATATACTATTTTTTTTGAGGTCACTATTGGTTAATTCAAGAAATATTCTTAACTTTGGTGTAATATTTTCCTGATATATGTACACCTGAGGTCATAATTTTGCTTTATGAGGGCTGGAACAGCAGTTGTGTTGTAAGGAGTAACTTATTGTGCAGCTTGAATTTTTTTTTTTTTCATTCATTCATTCATTCATTCACTGGTCTCTACCTCAACTTTCTGAACCTGGAGTATTCGTACCTCTAAAACACTTTCAATCAGGTTGAAGCTGACTGAATTTCACCATTTTGTTGATTAAATAAAATTTGCATCATCTATTGTCTGGTAAATGATTGAGCTGCAATTCTTCTCAAGGACGCAAAGTAATCCTAGGGATTGGTTGTTGTATAGAAATCATAGTCACACCATATTGGCAAATATCTTTCTCCTGGAATGAATTATTTTAAAAAAAGTATTTTGCTAGCATAAAAACATTCAAAGCAATTAAAAGTTTTGTACCTTGCTTTTCCTGTTGCCCAAGTGGTTGCAATAGGTTAAATTTCCCCAGGTTTCTTTGTGAGCCTGGGGAGTTTTGGATATGGTACTTGTTAGTAGATGCATTTGGGGTAAGCAAAAGAAGTGAGTGAGGGGAAAGCAGAAAAGGAAGTGAACCTAAGGTGCGATGATTTTGTCAAGTAGCATTAGTATGATGAAGATATCTGGTCTGTCCATTGGCCTCAAAGGAGGCAACTGTATTTACGTCATTCCTAGCAGTCGTTCCAACAGTTTATCCATACTCTTCTTGAAGCCCTATGGTAGTGGATGCTCCACAACACTCAGGACATCTGGATCCATACTTTGCTGGTCTCAACAGCAGGTTTGTTCCCTAAGGTTTAACGTGTTTCCTTTTTTGCTGCTGTTGCAATTACTGACTAGTCTTTCTGCCCTGGCATAGAGAACAGACTGTCCTTTTTGTCTTCAGCAGCTTCAAATGCATTTGAAGGACATCTTCTGTATCTATGTTCTCTCTTGAAAGGCAACCACAGTTCTACCTTCCCACGTTTTCCAGATCTCTGATTATATTATGACTCTGAAATCAATAATCATCACCTTCTTGTGTTCATGCATTGAATTTCAGGGCTAAGGAAAGCCATACACTCAATTTTGCTTTCTTGTTCAGGGTGATGCAGTCTCGTGGAATGTTATTTTTGGAAACCACAGCTACTGCAGGATTGTGTCATCAAACTGAGTGACAAATGATCTGTGGGGAAAAGCAATGGAAGAATGTCCTGTTGGTGTATCTCTGAGAAAATCCCCTTTTATGCATGGGCAGCTGCACTGTCTTCCCTCCTGCTTTTCGGCTTGTAAGCAGCAAAACAATAGAAGTCTGTCAGTGGCTCTAAGCACAGTAGCTCAGATATTTTGATAAGCACATTTTTGCCTTGGCTAAGTAACAGCTACATCCTTAGCATTAAAATCCTAGTGACATCAACAGGAGGTGACTTCAATGGCAGCGGAGTAGAGGGATGGGGCCCTAGCACTGCGGTTATAATCATGGGTCTGCTCTATTGTAGCTGCAATGGGGCATTCCAGTTGAGCACTCTCCAGGGCCTGTGCAAGCACAGTGTGGTGAACAGCCTGCTGTGAAGGACCTGGAGTCTAAGGAGGACAGGACAGATCACAGTATAGAGGAGAAAGGGAAGAAGAGTGAGGCTGAACCGAGTAGTGTGCCACGGCCTGATTATTGAAGAAGCAAACAAAAGTTACTGCTCTTTGCAACCCCTTAGCTGCCTGAGTAGTCTCCTGCTCAGGTCACCAGCCTCCCTGTGTGCGTGATTGCTCCCAGTTCCACTTCTGCCTGTATGAAACTAGTTAATAAAAATGTTTTAGTTAATAGCTTTCCCTAAACCAGGCTCTTTCACCAAAGTCAGGCACAGAGGAACTGTGAGAGAGGAGCAGAGTGCTGGTTGCTAGGGCTGCAGGCTGGCCGCAGCACCACAACCACTCTGAATAACATAATCTGACCCACTGAAGTGCAGAGCAAAGCCCAGCTTGCTTATCCCAGTGCTCTTTTACTGAATGATACAGTATTAACATGAGAGTAGAACTCGTTCTTGTACATTAAAAAAAAAAACCAAAAAACAAACCGTCTCATACCTCTACATGCCTCTCTCTTATTTAATTTCTTTCTATAAAACCCTCTGCTGTAAAATGAATGTGGCAGATGTCTACTCTTCTGCAAAAAGATTATGCTTTGAAGCCACACAGTAGCCTTACTTTTCATGACATTAATGATGTGGACTAAGCTTTGGGAATTGCATTTAAAAAAATACTCCAAATGGAAGTGGGTTATTCAATGGCTAGAGCACACCTGTATTTTTAATAGCTAACACTTGTGTGTACAGGCATACAGAGAGTTCTTTTAAATTCTTCTTTTTCCTAGGTGTGAGTGTACGTAGGCTGATAGTTTCTTTTTTTTTCTCTCCAGTTTGAAATAACCAGAGCAAGATTTTCTCTTTTGATACATGCAAGCAGTATCCAGTGGTGCGGTTCCTTGGTTGCTTGCTGCAGGGATCTCCCTGCAGGAGGAAGTGCATGTCTTTCACTCCGAGTGAAGCTGTGGGCCAAGCAGCCAGGGCTGCCTGGTACAGTATTTTGTCAGGGAGAAGGTCTTAAGAGCAGCAATGTAGTGCCACTAATGTTATCTTCACACATCCTGCACATTTGTAGAATTTGTCCGGGATGTTGTCCAGGCAGCTAGGGACCAGGTTAGGAAAGCTGAGGCCCAGTTAGAATTGAACTTGGCTAGGGATGTGAAAGATAACAGGAAGGGATTCTGTAGGTACATTGAGAATAAAAGACAGACTAGGGACAAAGTGAGCCCTCTCTGGAAGCTATCAGAACTGGCTACCCTGGTTTTGGAGAAGGCTGAGGTTCTTAATGACTTCTTTGCCTCAGTCTTCACTGACAAATGCTCCGACCACACCACCCAAGTCTTGGAAGGCAGATGCAGGGACTGTGAAAATGAAGACCCTAGGGCCACTGTAGGAGAGGATCTTGTTCGAGACCATCTTAAGAACCTGAAAGTACGCAAGTCCATGGGACCTGATGAAATCCATCCGTGGGTCCCGAAGGACCTGGTGGCTGAAGATGCTGAGCCACTGTCCATCATATTTGAAAAATCAGGTGAAGTTCGCAACGACTGGAAAAAGGGAAATATAACCCCCATTTTCAAGAAGGGGAGAATGGATGATCCAGGGAATTACAGACCAGTCAGTCTCACCTCTGTGCCTGGCAAATTCTTGGTGCATGCTTCCTGGAAGGCATGCTAAGGCACATGAAAAACAAGGAAGTGCTTGGTGACAGCCAGCATGGCTTCACTAAGGGAAAATCCTGCCTGACCAATTTGGTGGCCTTCTATGATGGGGCTACGGAACTGATGGACAAGAGTAGAGGAGCTGATGTCATCTACCTGGACTTATGCAAAGCTTTCGACACTGTCCCACACGACATCCTTGTCTCTAAATTGGAGAGACATCAATTTGATAGGTGGACCACTCAGTGGATAAAGAACTGGCTGGATGGCCGCACGCAAAGAGTTGTGGTCAATGGCTCAATGTTCAGTTGGAGACCAGTAATGAGTGGTGTCTCTCAGGTATTGGTGTTGGGATCAGTCAATGACAGGGACAGTGGGATTAAGTGTACCCTCAGCAAGTTTGCTGATGACACCAAGATGTGTGATTCAGTTGATACGCTGGAGGGAAGGGATGCCATCCAGAGGGACCTTGACACGCTTGTGAGGTGGGCTGATGCCAA
The DNA here is from genome assembly GCF_963264785.1 of Psittacula echo. NCBI lineage: Eukaryota > Metazoa > Chordata > Aves > Psittaciformes > Psittacidae > Psittacula > Psittacula echo. The sequence continues at coordinate 30,621,054 of NC_137740.1, read as the reverse complement.
CCTTATGAAGTTTAACCATGATAAGTGCAAGGTCCTACAGCTGGGTCTAAGCAATCCCAGGCAAAGCTACAGGTTGGGCAGAGAAGAGGTTCAGAGCAGCCCTGTGGAGAAGGACTTGGGAGTGTTGGTCGATGAGAAAATGAACATGACCCAGCAGTGTGAGCTTGCGGCCCAGAAAGCCAACTGTATTCTGGGCTGCATCAAAAGGAGCGTGACCAGCAGGTCGAAGGAGGTGATCCTGCCCCTCTACTCTGCTCTCATGAGACCTCACTTGGAGTATTGTGTGCAGTTCTGGTGTCCTCAACATAAAAAGGACATGGAACTGTTGGAACAAGTCCAGAGGAGGGCCACGAGGATGATCAGGGGACTGGAGCACTTCCCGTATGAAGATAGGCTGAGAAAGTTGGGGCTGTTCAGCCTGGAGAAGAGAAGGCTGCGTGGAGACCTCATAGCAGCC